>NC_043001.1:126347666-126355166 GCF_006345805.1 Octopus sinensis | reverse complement strand
TTGGCACCTGTGACGTCGCAACTCATTTCTACAGCTGAGTGAACTGGAGCAACGTGAAATAAAGTGCCTTGCTCGAGAACACAACACGCAGCCCGGTCCGGGATTCGAATATATATATATATAAATATAAATATAAATATATATATATATAAGTAGTTGAATGAATTATCTTAGTATGGATAATTCGGTTAACCGATACCTGGGTAGCAAATTCACGTCAGAAAAACACGGTTGAAGCTACATGCCAAGGGCAGAGATCACGTGCTTTCGTGTGGGAATTTGTGTGTTTTTTTAATACAAATAAATGAAAGAATGGAGTTTAACGACGATTTAACAAAATTCCTTTATTCTCGACATATGTTTCGAAGGCTGCATATTCCTAATTTCGAAGGAATAAGGGGTGCATTATGCCGCCTTCTCATCAGGAAAAACAAGGAACTTATGTCAGCATCAAGGTGAACAAAAACTCTTAGATGACTGCCCACACGGAGTCCATAGATGACTCCGTGTGGGCAGTCATCTAAGAGTTTTTTAAGATCAGTTGTAATAATATCTGAACCAACTGCTAAAACGGCAAAACTGAAGAAATACAAATAAGATTTTATCGTGTTTGGTTTTGTATCTGTAGACTCAAAACCTATGTATCTTGAATGTAATGCCATCATGACAAATTATTCCGTGAAGAAAGTTAAGCTGGAGCAGCACCAGAAATTAAGGCATCCATCATCTGTTGGTAAGGGTCGGGAATATTTTGAGAATAAAAAGAAAATACAGCTAATCAAACTACCTGACTTTGTAAAGAAGATAAATATTGAAAAAGTAAAGACACTCAAACCAAGTTATTTGGTTTCTGAAATTATTGCCAAGGTTGCAGCACCTCAGATTTAAGGTGAGAAACTTGTCAAGCCTGCTATGATAGCTTGTGCAAATGAGGTTCTGGGAAAAGATGCTGCATCTACTCTGAGTACAATTCCACTTTCAAATAACACAATTACAAGACAGGACAGGATGAAGTGTCTAATTTTGTTGAGGAGAAGATTGTGGAAATTCTCCAAACGACAAATTTTTCTATCCAGGTTGATGATAGCACAATTCATAACCAAGTTATCCTTCTGGTCTATGTCAGATTCATCCCTGAAGATGATATAAGGGAAGAAATGTTATTCATTAAAAGTTTTTTCTGAAACAACTAATGGAGAAGATATATTCAATGAAGTAATGCAGTATTTTAATGATAAAAATATTCCATCGACTAATTTGATCAACACTGCATCAGATGGAGCTGCAGCCATGACTGGAAAAGTGAAAGGCTTTGTTTCTAGAATGAAATCAGTTGCTCCTCACATTTTTAATATACGTTGCATTTATCCACAGACAGCATGTGGTTGTTAAGAATATTGGAGGACACATGGAAAATGCACTCAACACTTCCATACATACAAATAACATTGTCAAATCAAACTCTGTGAATAATAGATTTTTTATGCAATTCTGTGAATATGAAGATTTTAAAACCCTATTGCTTCAAACAGAAGTAAGATGGGTCAAAAGGCCTGAGCCTTGAAAGACTAGTGAATTTGTGGGAGCCATTAATCCACTTTTTCATGTTCAAGAGTCAGATGACTCATTACAACTCCAAGACAAGCTGATAGAGCTAAGAAAATTTTGGAAAGACTTTCTGAGTTTAAAAAAAATATTCTATTTCAGTGATATTTTTAAAACAGTGAATCTGCTTAACTGCAAGGTAGAAAATCAGATTTGGTCACCTGTATACTGCTAGTATACATATATACTAGCAGTAAAACCCATTGTTGATCAGGTAATTACTTTGACTGTTTATCGAGAGCCACATTTAAAGTATTATATGTATAATTTACTTCTCCTGTATGTGTGTATTTTTACAAGAGAAAACCATGTAATAATTGAAGTAGAAGAAAGATTAATATCATACATGAACTTGTGTTTGTTTATGATAGCTAAGGCTGTGATAGACAGCTAATGCGTGCATGAATGCGATGCGATCTCTGCCCAGTATGCCGAAGTGAAGAATGCATTAAGTAAATAAAAAGCAAGCGATTATTAGAGAGCAATAGCCGCCTTAGCCGCGTGCATAAACGCGATGCGTCCGTGTGTTACGTACGCTACCGGACACACACTCGCGGGCGATATCGCCGCCGAGATGACGGCTTTTCGATCGATCGCACTGCCTGTCGCTGGCCGCCAACTCTTTGCTCGCTCCGAACGTTATTGCTCTCTACTGCAAATCGCTTGCCTGCATCCAACTTTATTACTAACTAGCAGTATCGCCCGGCGTTGCTCGGGTTTGTAAGGGAAATAACTATATAAGCATTTTTAGAGAGTTACTTCCCTTATATAATAGCAAAAAAATGTATTAAAAATGGAAAAAAATGATGGTAAATTGTTTTTAAATCGTAGACTCATCGTAGACATTTTTAGAGAGTTACTTCCCTTATATAATAGCAAACAAAATGCATTAAAAATGGGAAAAAATGATGGTAAATTTTTTTTTTAAATCGTAGACTCATCGTAGACGTGCGCTAATACCCAGAGGGGCTCGATATGAATCACGATTATAAGATACCCGCTTTTGGTTAAACTGCACCGCAAAATGTGGGAGTAGTTAGGAATCTAAATCGTAGGAGACAGACACCACACAACCTCACTTTTATATATATAGATATAATCATCATCGTCGTCGTCGTCGTCGTCATCGTCATCGTCGTCATCGTCGTCGTCGTCATCGTCATCATCATCATCATCATCGCTGTCTGATGCCAATTCTAGACCATAGCTCTAATCCTAACAATAAACCATAACAAGGTATGCACAAACGTAAACGCAAACAAAATGAATAATAATTTTATACAAAAAGAATAAGTTTAAAATTCTATAAAGCAATGCAAACAATGGGAAATAATTTAAACACTAATTTTATATATACTCAGACTTTCAAAAAGAATTTAGCTGTTTACGATGTCAAGCTTTTCAAACGAATTTAGCTGTTTACATTAACTACGTCACAAAATAACTGTTTTGTTACAGTAACAGTATGTTTAGACGCAAAAATGATTTCAGATCAAAACAGAGAATACGATTGGTTAAAATTCGAAGAATTAAACTACGTAAAACTTACAAAATACAAGTTTCTCAAAAAAGCTAATTGAAATTAATGTTTTCTTTTGACACATTCTATCAGTATACGAAGTTTCAAATTATTTAGTTAACTAGAAAATTCCGTCCATCAAAAGGAAAAGATCCGTCAGGGATCGAGTAGTTAGTGGGGTGAAGGTTCGAGGTAGAAGAAAAAGACTTTATAAACAACGTATTTCGTTGTATTAAATTCTGTATGTTATTAAAATATCTGGTTATATAGGTTATGTAGTTATGTAGTTTTGCATTACTGATATTGTAGATGGTGTTGTTGTTGGTGGTGGTGGTGGCCGTTTTGGTAATGACGATGGTGGTGGTGGTGGTGGTGGTAGTGTAGTCGAGTAATTTAAGAAGTGAGTAATATTGTTTTTGTAGTTGTTGTAATTGATGTTACTACTGTTGTGTTTCTCACCGTTCCTGTATCGTCGTAGCAGCAGCAGCAGCAGTAGTGGTAGTAGTAGTAGTAGTAGTAGTAGTAGTAGTAGTAGTAGTAGTAGTAGTAGTAACAGCAGCAGTAGTAGTAGTTGCACCCAACCACTTTGAAGTATTTCAAAACTTTCACCTAGGCGTAGGAGTGGCTGTCGGTAAGTAGCTTGCTTACCAGCCACATGGTTCCGGATTCAGTCCCACTGCGTGGCACCTTGGGCAACTGTCTTCTGCTATAGCCCCGGGCCGACTAAAGCCCTATGAGTGGATTTGGTAGACGGAAACTGAAGAAGCCCGTCGTATATAAGTATAAATATATATGTGTGTGTGTGTGTGTGTGTGTGTGTGTGTGTGTGTGTGTGTGTGTTTGTCCCCCAACATCGCTTGATAACCGATGCTGGTGTGTTTACGTCCCCGTAACTTAGCGGTTCGGCAAAAGAAACCGATAAAATAAGTACTAGGCTTCCAAAGAATAAGTCCTGGGGTCGATTTGCTCGACTAAAGGCGGTGCTCGAGCATGGCCACAGTCACATGACTGAAACACGTAAAAGAGTAAAAGAGTAAAAGAGTAATTGGAGGCTACCGATTGGCTAACAATAACAAATTTAAACGCTTGCAACTTCTTTATTCTTAATTTCTTGAAAAATAAATGTGGTTTTCGTCATCAGCAAGCAAAAGCTACACCAAAATCACATTTTCAAAAAATTAATCTGGTGAAAAATTTGAGTTACTTCTAGAAATTGGAAAGAATTAAACAAGATCAGTAGTAGTAGTAGTAGTAGTAGTATAGTAGTAGTAGTAGTAGTAAATGCTGTTTGTCATGATGATTAGGCCCCTCCACAGGCCAGCTCTGTTAGAGCCAACCCTCGTCGTAAGGCATTCCAAGCATTAGCATCCTGTTTGATCTAAAACTATATTAGGTAATATGTCGATCCTTAAGACAGGTGTTTAATTAGGAGGTAGATTGGGCTGTTATTCCTAGCAGGTCGGTAACCCCTCTTTGTGATGGAGGTGCTGCTATTGTGGCGGTAATGATTTTATAACGTACCATCTCTCCGAACACCCTTCAACTCGCTATCCAGTCAACACCACCTGAGAATATCTGCAATAGTTAGGCTAATGTTAATTAAAAGATATGCTTAAAACATAACGGTCATCAAATATTTAATTTTAAAATAATTGTGCAGTGGTAAAAAAAAACAAACGTTTGCTTTGTGATTTATCATATCATTTTAATCGTTTCGTATGTGCGGAAGATAATTCTGGACATGTTTCGGTTTTATTAAGTCTTTTCATATTTCAACGTATTTGTGATGAAAGAATCACTAAGTAGATATACAATATTGTATATCATCAATCCCTACACATCATTATCTCGAGTCCTAGGACTCAGCGGGACAGTTAACGCGGCATTAAGCAAATGGCTGAGATCACAACTTTGCCTCTGAACAGGACGTCACAAGGTTATTCAACAAGATGGACGGGAGCAACGTGAAATGAAGTGTATTGCTCAAGAACACAACGCCTAACCCTGGAATCGAAACCGCGATTTAGCGATCGTAAGTGTAACAACCAAACCTCTAAGCCAGATACCTTCACTATTATTTTACACAAGTGTTTAACACTGTAATCAGTAATGGGAAATTAATTAGAGATAACATCTGTATAACATTAAGCGACAATTTAAAGTTCGTGTTACCGTATTTAATGCAGAAAATATTGATGCCAATTTTGGCACAAAGTCAGAAATTTCGGGGAAGTCGGTTAGTCGATTACATCAAACCCCTGTACTCAACAGGTACTTATTTTATGGAAACTAAAGTCGACCACAGCAGAATTTGAACTCAGAACATAAAGACAGACGAAATGCCGCGAAGCATTTTGTCCGGCGTGCTAACAATTCTGCCAGCTCGCTGCCTTTAATGTAGAAGCTATTGATTTCAACCTCGACACAAGGTCAGCAATTTCTGGGGAGCTAGTAAGTCGATTATGTCGACCCCTGTATTCAGCTGGTACTTATTTTATCGATCCCAAAAAGATGGAAGGCAAAGTCTACATTGGCGGAATTTGAACTCTGAACGTCAAGACAGACGAAGTGCCGCTAAGTATCTTGCGCGGCGTGCTTACGGTTCTGCCAGCTCGACGCCTTTGTAAAAAATATTAAAACTAATCCTGTAATATACATGTGGTGAGAAAAAAGATATTAGCTCAAAGATTCATTTTAAAAAATCAGTATACGCACTAGAAATAGCGGAGATTTTTTTTAAATGTGTACATAGCATTTGTAGTGAGCGTACAATTGTAGAATAGCATTAGCCTCAATACCTTGTCAGAAAAATTTTTCAAAGAGTCTTCTACGTTAAAAACACAGTACACAAGGCTTCGACACTCGAAACGCCGATGAATCGCCCTACATTCTGATTGCACTTGTTTAGTCTTCTCGGTGACAATTTCTCCGGACATTCTGTGCTAAGCTGTTAAAGCTTGTTCCGATATAGAAATCCGGAAACAAAGCATTTACTGATATATGCGAAAGCTAGCCAGGCTACAGCTGAGTACACGCATTTTAAATAGCCTTAGCTTAAAATATTGGAGTGGATGATATTTACAATGTGCATAAACCGTGGGATGGTACTAACCGTAATATATACTTCAAGAAATTTTTCAAAGAGACGTGTTGAAAGCAGAAGCCTTTTCTCAGATCTATAATAGAATTGATACTTATCGATTACAGTATCGGGAACAAGCATTATGAGTTTAACTCTGAACATCCGAGTTGTTCGTCAGCGGAGACGAACAACTCGGATGTTCGAACAACGAACAACAGGGGAGACCAAATCAGGTCAAAACGAAGTGTCTGACAATCCACCCGTGTTCTGATTATGGCACAGGGTGGAAATCCAGTCTCCATGGAATGACAAAGATAAATTTAGATTTAGATTTTAAAATATGCATGGTACACATCTGAAAATACTGTTTGTTATTAACCTGAGCGTTATCGCCCACTTTTAAGCTCACAAGTCGGGCGCAGCAAATGTCAAGGGAATGCTAGAAGAGCGGGAAGTTTTCTGAGAAATAACATATTTAAATGGGGTACAATAATTATATATTTTAAATATATTTTTAAAAAATCTTTTCAGGCATTAAAATATGGATTGATCCTTGCGTTTTCAATTAGCAGAAAACATGATTGATGCACTCAGATCCAGTATAATTTCAGTGCATAAGTCCTTACCTTATTTAGTTATTTCCATACAAATTTAACATAGACGGTATTAGTCCATGGAAATATCTAAAAGGAGGCACATACTAGAAAGTGAAAAGAAGTATAGATAATAAACCACTAGTAACATGGGGTTCTACTTTTCTTTCTTCATTTATATTTTTCACAAAAAAAAAAACATACGATAAGGGCATTTGTAGAATACAGTTCAATAAAAGGCAGCCCAAAGCAACAAAAAATTCAGATCCTGTGATATAGATCGTCTTTGATGGTTTTCTCTATAGTTCGGAAGGTCTCTATTTTCAAGACACTGGCGAGAAATATTCAGTATCTACATTTAGAATGTCCAAATTATATACAGTAGAAACTCCCTTCTTGATTTGCTCGGATAAAGCTAGTTATGTTTCTTTGGTGCTTTGTTTTCTACTCTATCAGTAATTCTAGAATCTCTGTTACATGATCAGAACAACAATGACAGACTTTCTTCTTTGCTTTCTCGATGATTAAAGGGAACAAGAAACAAGGATTTCGTTTCTCATCGTTTGGCTTCCCACAGTCCACACCACAGATCGTTCTTTATTTGTTTATCCTGAACTCTGGTATGTGGAAAATGTCTTTGCTCCGATAGTAATGTTTGTAATTGCGTTTATGCGTGTGTGTGTGTGTGTGTGAGTGTGTGT
>NC_043001.1:126322666-126345166 GCF_006345805.1 Octopus sinensis | reverse complement strand
CACAACTCCATAATTTTAGTATTTGTGCTGCATTCTTCTCTTTGTTCTTTTCGTAAATAATACTGTAAGAGGTCGCTGCTTGTTAGAACATTAAGGAGATACGTCCGGAATTTCTTAGCCGTAACCTTTTAATCGTAGAAGAGGGTTAGTTAAAGAATATCACTATTATATCGACTTAATTGAATGGTGCTATATTTCATCGATTCCGGAAAGATGAAAAGTAATGTTGACCACAATAAAGAGAAGGAACAAAACTACATAAGGCAAATTGTCCGAGGTTCTTGCGATTCCGTCAGCGGCCAATAAATACGCATGTACACACATACAAAATACATACATACAAAATACACACACATAAGTACACATACACACACATACACATACATACACATACACATATACACATAACCATTTAATTCTTATATATATATGTGTGTGTATATATGTGTGTGTGTTATGTGTGTTTGTATGTGTTGTATGTATACTGTATATATATATATATATATAATATATATATATATATATATATATATATAATATATATATATATATAGATAGATAGATGATGAGATATATCAGCAATACTTTCAGGTGATTATACTTGAACGCACGTACATGGCTTAATCATTAGGCTGCTACACTCATGATCGTAAGATTGCGGTTTCGACTCTTGAACTAGGCGATTCGTTGTGTTTTTGAACGAAATGTTTCATCTGAGGTCGCTCTAGAGCACATAGCTGGCAAAAATTAGTAATCCTACTACGGACCGTGGCCCTATTCAGGAAGGAATCTAAATACGTCAGAAAATCCGGGAAACGGTCTCTATGTTCCTTACGGAGTGAGCTACAACTACATACTTTGTTACATGCACAAAACAAAATGCACAAAGGCCGTAAGTCAGCAAGACAGGCGCACGATGTAGTGGTCATGGTCGGGCTCGTGATTATGATGCGTTGTCTTTCAGCCATGTACACAGTGACATCGAAGTCACAGTCAACTCCGTACTTGTAAAAATTAATAAAATATAGTGGTCGTATACTGTCAACTCAATGTGACAGTCCCGTGAGGGAATTACACCACCGCCATTTAGCCCTAGGAAACATCGACGTCTCTTGTCGGCTGTGACACATTTTCTGTGTCCTTAGGAGACGTCGATGTTTCCTAGGGCTAAATGGTGGTGGTGTAATTCCCTCACGAGACTGTCACATTGAGTTGACTGTATACGACCACTATATTGCTTCACCACCGCTTATGTCTCTCTGAGACATTGAGAAATTCAATATTTCTAATTAATAAAATATGTTCTCTACTAAAACGTATTGAATAATCCTTCAGTTTAATGAAATGCACACATACACAGACACACATATATAATGTGCGTGTGCGTGTGTGTGTGTGTGTGTGTGGTTTAGTGGTTAGGATGTTGCTCACATGACAGTAAAATTGTGCTTTCGATTCCTGGACCGAGCGATGCGTTTTTTTCTTGAGCAGACCGCTTCATTTCACGTTGCTCCAGATCACACAGCTTGCAAAAAAAAGAGTAGTCCTGCGATGGACTGGTGTTCTTTCCAGGGTGATGGGTGAGGTGATACATACACCACAGAATCCAGTTAACTTGCTTTGTGAGCATATGATTCAGGAAGAACCATTCGTGATATTATATATCTTTTGTCTTTTATAGTCGCTATGTTGCAGCCGTGCTGGGACACCACTTTGAGGAACTCTTTTAGTTGAATGAATCGCCCCCAGTACTTAATTTTTTAAAACCTGACACTTATTGTATCATGCTCTTTTGCCGATCCGCTAAGTTACCGGTTGTCAAGCGATAGTGGTGGTGGGGACAAACGCAGACACAAACATACACACATACACACATTATATATATATATATATATATATATATATATATATATATACAAGGCGGGGGTTGAAAAGTTCCTAGCTTTAAGGGTGTCGCGAAAGGCCTGGTTGAAGGCCCAGCCTTCCGAGTTCTTTTACAGGGCTTAGAAAACCTGAAGGATCGCTGCAATAAGTGCAGGAATCAGAGAGGGGAACATGTTGAATAAATCATAATTAACTGAACCTCCTGCATTTTCTTCTAGCCAAATCCAGGAACTTTTCAGCATTTCCCTCGTATGTATATATATAGCAGGCTTCTTTCAGTTTCCGTCTGCGAATCCACTCACAAAGCTTTGCTCAACCCGAGGCTATAGGAGAAGACACGTGCGCAAGGTGCCATATATATTTCTTTACTACCCTCAAGGGGCTAAACACAGAGGGGACAAACAAGGACAGACAAACGGATTAAGTCGATTACATCGACCCCAGTGCGTAACTGGTACTTATTATCGATCCCGAAAGATTAAAGGCAAGTCGACCTCTCGGCGGAATTTGATTCAGAACGTAACTGCAGACGAAATACGGCTACGCATCTCGCCCGGCGTGCTAACGTTTCTGCCAGCTCGCCGCAAGGTGTCATATAGTGGGACTGAACCCAGAACCATGTGCTTGGGAAGCACTCTTTTTTTCTACCTTTACTGAGCATCAAGCTAATATTATACATTCCATATGTACGCGCTTTTGACGTTTTGTTATTTGCTATATTTAATGTTCGATTTTAACGTTCTGTTTTATTATATACTAGCAGTATCGCCCGGCGTTGCTCGGGTTTGTAAGGGAAATAACTATATAAGCATTTTTAGAGATGTAAAGTATAATAGCCATCTCAATATGGCCAACCAGAATGGGGGGTGTTACTGTAGCTTTTTACGTTCTGAGATTTATAATACATTTTTAGAGAGTTAATTCCCTTAATAATAGCAAAAAAAATGCATTAAAATGGGAAAAAATTATGGTAATTCTTTTTAAAATCGTAGACTCATCGTAGACGCGCGCTAATACCCAGAAGGGCTCGATATGAATCACGACTATAAGATACCCGCTTTTGGTTACACTGCACCGCAAAATGTGGGAGTAGTTAGGAATCTAAATCGTAGGAGACAGACACACAACTTTACTTTTATATATAAAGATGTATATATATAACAGAAAAAGAAAGTTTTTTGCCAATCCTAGAAAATTAACCAAAGAAGTCTATAACTACTAAACCATACAAAAATGCATTGATGACAAACAGATGCTGTTAAATAGGTATATGTCAAGGAATGATACATCAGTCTAAGCAAAAATTAGATCGTATGATGACGTTTATTACAAAAGACTAATTGACGTGTAGGGTGATTAATCAGGCTTTGATCGATAAGCCAACAACTATGAACACATCACAAAAATGAATAATCGACTTTGTACAAATAAATAAATAAATTCTACAGCCCACCTATCTATCTATCTATCTATCTATCTATCTATCTATCTATCTATCTATCTATCTATCTATCTATCCTATCTATCTATCTATCTAACTATCTATCTATCTATCTATCTATCTAGTACTCTCCTTCATATATATATATATATATATATATATATAATATATGTGTGTGTGGGTGTGTTGTGTGTATGTATATTCATATGTGCATGTATATTATATATATATATATATATATATATATATATATATATATACATATATATACATATGTATGTATGTATGTATGTATATATTTGCATATGTGTATATATAGTATATATATATATATATATATATATATATATATATATATGGAGAGAGAAAGAGAGTGAAACAGAGAGAGAGAAAGACAAATAGGGAAAGGGACCCACATTCTGATTTCTACATGTGTATACATACACGTGCACATAATATGTATAATATTATTTAACGCACGCACACATACACACACACACTCACACACATATTGATTCGTATATTTACTCGCACACATTTCTATTATATAAAATACATAGAAATATATGTAATATGTATAATATATGTGTATATACTGTTTATTGTTTTCAGACTGCGGCCATGCTGGAGCACCGTCTTGAAGAATTTTTAGCTGAATGATATGTTCCCAGTACTTTTATCGTAAGCCTGGTACATATTATATCGATTTCTTTAGCAGAACCTCTACTTTACACACAAAACGTAACACACAAAAACCGTTTAAACGGTGGAGGTGGGGAAGGAACATCGACACGAAGACACACACATAGATAGATAGATGTATATACAACGGGCTTCTTTCAGTTTCCGTCTACCAAATCCACTCACAAGGCTTTGGTCCGCCCGAGACTATATACATAGTAGAAGACACTTGCCCAAGTTGCCGTGCAGTGGGACTGAACATGGAACCACACAGCAACGCATGTGCTTATGTGTTTGTGTGTGTGTAAGTATGAATGTATATACATATATATATATATATATATATATATACATATATATATACAATTGGTGGAATACACTTTAATCAATCATCAACTACCAGATAATACCCATTCACAAAATTTATTAACCAACTACATAGGAACATCAAGATCAAACACATGGATATATGTTTATCCCTAGAGGGTTACACTCACATCCCCTATCTCACTTTATATATATATATATATATATATATATATATATATATATATATATATATATATGTATTACATACATTCATACATATTATATGCATGTATGTATATGTAATGTATGTATATACACACATAAACACATACACATACACACAAACATACATACATCATACATACATACAAACACATGTATACACCCATACATAGATATAAGTATATGTGCATAAAACTATTAATACTGTGGGCCAATATTCAAAATTCACATTCGTTTCTATAGAGATTCTAATATCAGCTGGATACCCACAATTTTGTAATACGTGCCCGTTATTTATTACCTGTACGTGTATGCATATATGTCGCAGTGCATACGTGTTGATATGTATGAGAGCATGCGTGTGCAAGCGTGTGTGTGTGTGTGAGTAAGATCTTGTGGCATGTGAGTGTGTGTAGGTGGTGTAGGTGTGATACGGTCGAGTGTAATTTATTGTCGAGGCACCTTGCATGTGTTTGCTCTCGCGATTAATGCATTCTCCACATACATGCAAGTATTTTTACTGCTTCTTCCGATCTCTCGTTTCGTTGTATCTCTTGTCCTTCATCTCTCTTTCTCCTTTTACCTCCCTCTTCCGCCCCACCCCTCTCTATCTGTCTATCTATCTGTCTGTCAGTCTGTCTATCTGTCTATCTGTCTGTCTATTTCCATGCTGTTCACGTTCTCACATACAAATACTAAATAACACCAAACTTTGTAATATATAAATATGATTGTATCTTCAATAACTGTGTGTGTGTATGTGTGCGTGAGTAAGTGTGTGTGTGTGTGTGTGTGTGTGTGTATGTGGTGCTTGTGTAACATACTATGTATGTTTGCTAAGCAAGTGATTTTTATGTATTTACGGATATTTATACATGTAAAAATTACATAAATCACATATTCATCTGTACCTCATACTCACACAGACAAGGTATTAGAAACGGAGAGAGAAAGACTGAGAGAGAAAGAGAGAGATTAAGAGAGAATGAGAGAGAAAGAGGGAGAGAGAGACAAATAGACAAACAGACAGATAAACGTATAAACAGACAGAGACAAAGATACGCAGGGATTATTTAAAAGGATTCTTATTGTCGTGACTTCAGTTTCGCAACATTACAATCGATGCGAATTTGCCTGATGATCGCGTAGTTCGAAACTTTACCTTCTCTATAAAGGATACTATGAACATAGAAAGTATACTTTAGAACTCTAGCTCAAGTAATGAGTACTGTTTCTTTGTTCGACAAACTATAACATCTGAATGTGCTTATAAGCGCATATTTGTATATGTGCTTAGGGTGTGTACTTAATTATACACGCCAAATACTCTGAAAATATATATATCACCAGGTCTCTTGAACTATATATACATACATATACGTATATATATATAGGCGTAGGAGTGACTGTGTGGTAGGTAGCTTGCTTACCAACCACATGGTTCCGGGTTCAGTCCTAAAATGTGGCACCTTGGGCAAGTGTCTTCTACTATAGCCTCGGGCCGACCAAAGCCTTCTGAGTTGGTTTAGTTGACGGAAACTGAAAGAAGTCCGTTGTATATGTATATATAATATATATATATATATATATATATATATATACACATGTATGTGTGTGTTTATGTTTGTGTGTCTGTGTTTGTCCCCCCAACATCGCTTGACAACCGATGTTGGTGTGTTTACGTTCCCGTAACTTAGCGGTTCGGTAAGAGAGACCGATAGAATAGGTACTAGGCTTACAAAGAATAAGTCCTGGGGTCGATTTGCTCGACTAAAGGCGGTGCTCCAGCATGACCACAGTCAAATGACTGAAACAAGTAAAAGAGTAAAAAGAGTAATATACCCGACTTCATCATATATATGCATTGTCGTGGCACGCTAGAAAATGGTTCTCCCACTGTTTATTTGTACGACAACGATACGACGATGGCAATCCCTCAAGGTCGAGGATGATGGTCTTCGCGCAAATTTACTGGTGAGTCCGTAGGTGACCGATAAGACCAATTCTTGCTTGAAAAGAGATCGGTCGCAGTGCGGACATCTAGTGCCGGAAGGGAGAGTCGCACGTGGTTGTTGTTGGCGCTCCTTCCGTCGTCATCTTTTCTCCTCCAGCTCTGCAGACCTTTTCGACTCGAAAGTCGCCGTTCCCTCATGGATGGTGGTTTTCCAGAGCGGTCTGTTTTTTGCCAACACCAGCTCCACCAACTCTTGGTCAAAATCTGGACAAATGAAGTTGTACCATCCGACTTCAGGGATGCTATTTATTTGTATATAGTCGTTGACTAGCGATTCGGTTCGTCCTCGGTTCGATTCAGGTAAGGATATTGATTAACCATACAAATGGTAAAATATTGGTTTCTATCACTCCAGAATGGGACTGAAGAGGGTCATCTTGCCTATCTATGATTTATATTCACTTAGTTTTTACCTGTTTACACTTTTATCGCCTTCAAACATACATACAAACATATTATGTTATATACATACACTCACAAATACACACTCTTATTTACATGTTAAAACATATTTTCATTGTAATAAATACAATGAAATTAATTTTTTTTTGTTTTTGGTGCTTGTGTGCGCGTGACAATATACTTTTTCGTTTGTATACGCATGGCAGACATCGCGGATATAAATAAATAATTAAATAAATAAGATAGATAGATAGATAGATAGATAGATAGATAGATAGATAGATAGATAGATAGATAGATAGATAGATAAATAGATAGATAGATAGATAGATAGATAGATAGATAGATAGATAGATAGATAGATAGATAGATAGATAGATAGATAGATAGATAGATAGATAGGTAATTAAGATAAGATGCATAGATTTTGGCCATATCTAACTTAAGAGCTTCACTTTGATTAATCTTTTAAGCTGCGTATTAGATCATGGCCCCCTCGAATGAAGAATTATTGTTGGCCAAAATGTATCCTGGTCTCGTTTATGTGTCTGGTTGGTATGTATTGCACGTATGTTTGTATGTTTGTATGTGTGTATGTATGTATGTATGTATGTATGTATGTATGTATGTATGTATGTATGTATGTTTGTATGTGTGTATGTATGTATGTATGTATGTATGTGTGTATGTATATGTGTGTATGTGTGTATGTATGTACGTGTGTGTGTATGTATCTGTGCGTGTTTGTATTTGTATGTGTGTGTGTGTGTGTATGTGTATGTTTGTATGTGTTTGTGTTTGTGTATGTGTGTGTGTGGTGTGTGTGTGTGTGTTTGTGTGTTTGTATGTATGTTCTTTTTCTTTTTGATTTAGTGTAGATTTTGAGAGGCCACCTTCTTGGGTAGCAAGGAAAATGTCTTGTTTTATTCATCGTCTTCTCAATCTTAAGAAGGTTTTGCAAATTTCTATAGTCTCAGATATCGTGATCAGTCTTAGCGTATGGTATGTATGCATGTAAGTATGCCTGTATGTATGTATATGTATGTATGTATGTATGTATGTATGTATGTATATAGATAAGTAGGTATTTATGTGTGTATGTATGTATGTTTGTATGTATGTATGTGTGTGTGTTGTGTATGTTTGTATGTATGTGTGTGTGTGTACCTATGTATGTATCTATGTATGCGTATCAAGGTTGTGAAGGAAAACCATCTTGTCTTGTTCATCATCCTTTCAATCTTAAGAAGGTTTTGTACGTTTTTAGCCCGATATCGTGATCTGTTCTAGTGTACTGTATGTATGCATGTAAATATGTATGGATGTATATATGTATTTTTGTGTGTGTATGTATACACGTGTCTCTGTATTTATCTATGTATGTGTTTACACACCCACAACTAGCCACCAACTACATAGAGACATACACGCACACGCACGCATACACACACACATATACACACAGAAACTCGGTAGTCTGTACGTTATTACTGCTACTGCTGCAAAATATAAACAACAACCGTGTTATTTTTATGAATGAACTGTCATGTTTTTAAATAACAGAACCATGGCTACGTTTATAAATAGTGCATTGTAATGATATTATATGACATGTGAAAAACATTATTAAGTAACTTCATAGACATAGCAATGTTTATAAATAGTGCAGTGTAGCGATGATAAATGTGAAATAAATTGAAATAACCCGAGGATATGAATATAAGTATGCTTCATGCCAAGCTCCAATAACGTTTTGTTCTCATTTACTGTGTTAAAAACAGAATATACGGGGTGGTGTCAAAAAGATCCCGGACTAGTTATGTTTAATAACCTAAGTTTTAAAATCATCTCCTTCGAAATAAGCACCTTGCGCAGCAATACACCGGCCCCAGCGTTCCTCCCTCTTTTGGAAACTGGCCTGGAAATCGAGGGCCCTTTACGATTCACTCTGGATCTCGACAACGGCGTTAAAACGGTGAACTTTTTTCCATCTTGAGGAAGTGATGGAAATCCGCAGGGGCTAAATCTGATTTGTAGGGCGCGTGCGGTAGCAATACCATGTTACTTTTGGCGAGAAACGCACGAGTGAGGAGAACTTGGTAACAGGGTGCACTGTCGTCATGAATAATCGAAATCTTTGCACTCACTAAGCACAATCCAAAATAGAATATTCACAAAAAAAATAAAAAACTGATCGTATCTGTTTGGTGGTCGAGCGCGAGTGTCATCCAATAAACCTTCATGAGACCTAGTAAATCAATTACAGCGGATGTATACATCAACCAATTCGATAAAATGAGGAGTAAATTTGCAATTAAACAAACGAGATTGGTCAGTACAGACAGGCCAATTCTCTTGCAAGACAATGCTCAACCACATTTTGCACAAAGAACGCTTCTCAAGTTACAGGAACTGAACTTGGAAGTACTCTGTCATCCACCATATTCACCAGATCTTGCACCACCAGTCTATCACGTTTTCTAAGTATTAGACAACTTTTTGCAAGTAAAAACTTCAAATCTAAAGAAGATGCAAAAACAGCCTTTCATGATTTCATCATCTCTTGCTCTCCACAATTCTTCGCTGCCGGCATAAATAAGCGACCGTTAACATGGCAAAATTGTGTTGATAATTTTGGTGCATACTTTGATAAACTGCATTGCTTTTTGTTAGGATAAATTAAAATAAACTTTCAGTTCAAAATTGAACATTTCATTCTTAATGACCTGCTCTTATCGCTTGACCTTAATGCATCTTATCATCGCTTTTCTTTTTACTTTATTAAGGAAATTATTTTCTTTGGATGTTTGACATTGGATGTTGCAATTATATATAAAATGAAGAAGAAATTCTATAGTGAAACCTTTTCTATAGTCAAACCTTTCTCCATGTAAACCAGCAACCTTGAAATTCTATAACCTTACACTCATGTCTTAACCTAAACCGTAACCATAAAGCCGTATCCTCCCGTCATTGTATTAGGGAAATGAGAGTTTCGTTTAGTCTGTAGAAGGTAACTAAACGTTCCACAGATATCTTGAACTTTAATTGATTTACTACGTCTCGTGAAGGTGTAGTGGATGACACCTGCGCTCGACCATCAAACAGATACCATTAGCTTTTTTGGTGAATATCCAGTTATGGATTGTTTTGTCACTTCGTCTCTATCCGTCCACCGTGCACAGTCCTGTTTCAATTCCTGAACTTCTTGATTCTCTATTACAAAAATGTTTATTATGTACGTATGTATCTATGTATGTTTGTATATATATATGCATGAATGTGTCTAATTATTTTTTAAACACAGAAAACAGACGACTGTATGTATTTTTATATAAATATCTATAGAGAGATTGAAAAGCGTTAAAACATCCAACAAGAAGTTATGCAATAACTACTTCGGGTCTTGCAGTGATCGGTTCAAATCCTGCCAACTGTTACCTGAAAAAATTATGTCTTTCGGAGTTTTTAAATTCTAATAGAACTAAGTCCTTTAGGATGTGTTCATGTATTTCAGATAAACATATATACATTTATGTGATCGCGCGCATGCATGTGTATATATATACATATACATATATATATATACATATGTAAATACATACACACGTGTGTGTGTGTATGTCGCGCGCATGTGTGCGTTGGACTGTGATGGACTCTCCCGTCGATTTCAACGTATGAATATCCAGTTTCTCGGTCAAAAGGACGATTTCGTTATCAAATTCGGGTGCGAAGTAGCTGAATATTCCACAGATACATTTGCCCTTAACGTAAATCTCAGCCCCATTTAGACCCCTTTTCACATTTTGGTTAATATAACCCGATTTCATTCGGGTGTACTGGGGCCACATTTTATAAAATGAGAAATTTTGTCCTTGAGGTCACGCCTTTCATTTGAGGAAAAAAATAGTTGTCATGCAAACTTGCCAGCACTTTTGACATAGGTGTGCATATTTTCAGCTCAACCGACCACATAATGCACACATTATATATATATATATGTGTGTGTGTGTGTGTGTGTGTGTGTGTAAATTAAATTAGAGATAAAACCACTAATAGGCAAATCAAACAGTGAAAAACATAAACCAAAACATAAAAATTAAAATATAATATACAAAATATATAAAATATATAATTGAAAAATTTAAATTATTTAAATTTAAAATTAGAATTATTAATTTATATTTATAATTTTAAAAAATATATATATAACTATCAAAAAGTATTTAAAAGTTTAATATACATAAATACAGATATATACACTTTGTATATATACATTAGACGCCGTGAAACGATGTTATATATAGAAAGTGATGGGAAGGGAGGAAAGAGAGTGAGTGACGGAGCAAGACAGATACATAAAAGAATGAGAGTAGACTTGTCAAAGTGCGTTTTTGGCCCTAGGCTTATCGTCTCCTTGCGAATTTATGTCTCACATGGATGAGATTCAGAAGTTTCAGCCAACTACAATAGGAATCAAACGCACTAGTTTCATATTTCGATTGTAAATGCTCACCAGGAATCCGTTGCCTCACATCTCAGCTGCCGAAGACAAGTGCAAGAATTAGGCAGATTTTTATTGCGAATTCAAAGAAATTTATATTAAAAATAAGGAAAGCTATATTACGGTACAAGTCTAACATCCGAACATTACGTAGTATATGACTGGTATACTACATCCGGAAGAATAAAAAGATCAAAGCTGGGCAGCGTGAGATTCGAATTCGGAACATGACGGAATGAATATGGCAATATTGATGATGATGATGATGCAGATGATGTTGGGGTGATGATGATGCTGATGATAATGATGATGATGGTGATGATGATGATTGATGATGATGATGATGGTGATGGTGATGATGATGATGATGATGATGATGACGATGATGATGATGATGATGATGGTGATGACGATGATGATGATGATGATGATAATGATGATGATGATGCTAATGATGATGATGATGATGATGATAAGGACGATGATGATCACATCATCGTCATTATCGTGGTCGTTGCGGTTGTCGTCACCACCGCCGATGCCACCACCATTAACAACAGCCACAACAGCCACAACAATGACACAACCAACAACAACGGCGACAGCAGAAGCCTCACCACCACCACCACCACCACCACCACCATCATCATCATCATCATGACCGCTGTGATGAAGTAAACTTATAACAAAATGTTAAGGCAACTCCGTCTTTCTTTCTCAGACACAGTGTATCGCAGATTACATCGTCTAATGCATCCCCTTTCTTTAAAGATGGCACGGTGCAATTATAGGACGATCTGGCGCTTATTTCTTGAAACTTGAGTGACCACAAAGTAGCTTTTACATTGAGTAGCAGTCGTTTTGTTGTTGCCACCATTGTTATTAGGGTTGTTGTCATGGTAGCTTAGTGGTAGAATCGTTAGAGCGTCGGGCAAAATGCTTAGCGGCATTTCTTCCGTCGCTTTATTATTATTATTATTATTATTATTATTATTATTATTATTATTATTATTATTATTATTATTGTTATTGTTGTTGTTGTTGTTATTATTATAAATATCTTCTTCTTCTTCTTCTTCTTCTTTTTCTTCTTCTTCTTCTTCTTCTTCTCCTTCTTCTCATATTTGCACAAATTGGTTCCAAGTCTCACCCAGATACCTCAAGAGACAACAAGTTAGAAGTTCATGTTGGTGTTATGCCTAGGGTGTCATATATTTAGTTTTGCACATAGTATTGTTCTAGAGAACGTTTAAGAAAAACATAAGGAAAGTTATGAGTTTGTTATAAAATTTGAGATTACATAGACAGTATTTTACGTAGGATATGGCCAATTCCCATGAGCACTATCTTTTGAATTTTTGCCATTTTGGGATTTCCTGGTATCTGAGGAAGAAACCAGCACCTTTTGCTATCATTCCTAGGGCACCTATGACAACAGGTATTGTTTTAGTCTTGAGGTACTACATATTACCACTTGCTATTTCAAGATCTTTATACTTGGTCAGTTTTTGGCACGTCTTGACAGATACATTTATGTCGATTGGGACAGCCATATCAATAAGAAGGCGTGATTTTTGCCTTAAGTCTTTCAATATAATGTCAGGCCTATTCGCATCTATCTTTCTATTATTATTATTATTATTATTATTATTATTATTATTATTATTATTATTATTATTATTATTATTATTATTATTATTATTATTATTCAGTAGTTTTATTTTTTATAGCGAGCTTTCACTTCACTACCAAGCGCAGCTCTGTGTGCCTTGGGTATGTGCTGTGATTTGTTGTGATGCTCTGATGGTTATTGTATGGAAAGTGTTCTGCGTAGGATGTGTGCAGTGCCTAGTAGTGCAATTTTCTGTATGTTATATGTTTTGTAAGTCCTGGTGTTTTTGTTATATTATTATTATTATTATTATTATTGAGTGAGAGCAGTTCATGCCATCAAAGTGACACTGGGGTAAAATATACGAGGCCCAATATACCCATCATGACTACCCGTCTGATAAGGGTACACCAGGCACATGCATCACAACCATATGTGCGCGACATGGTGATCTCATATCAAGATAAACAGCACATGACCTTGCAGGTGGGGCCCAGATAGAATTTTCTTCAGGTTGAGTAGCCCATCCCGCTCAAAAGGTCCCTGAATAAGGGTTGTTTAAGGATGTTGAAAGAACCACCCATGTTTCCAGAGGTGAATTATTCAAACCCCAAAGAATCTATTATTATTATTATTATTATTATTATTATTATTATTATTATTATTATTATTATTATTATTATTATTATTATTATTAAGCAAGCTGGCAGAATTGTTAGTACCCTGGGCAAAAGGTTTAGTTAGAGGCATTTCGTCCATCTTTATGTTCTGAGTTCACATCTCGTTGAGGTTAACTTTGCCTTTCATCACATCGAGTTGTCGATAAAATGAAATACCAGTCAATGACAAACTCCTTGCCCTTGTGCCAAACTTTGAAACAGTTGTTATTGTTGTTGTTTAGGAAGTCCTTTAAAGGATTCCTAAGAAATATTTGTGTCACACCGATGCGGGAAGTGAACTGAAATCCTTTGAAACGTTTAACTGAGGGTAGATGAAACGAAACTTTCGCCTCGTGGAGCACAGCCAGTGCAGCTTTTATCAACCCTTGACATCATCACATATGGCAGTGTATTTGCGCGAAAACTCCCAAGAATAAGTCACAAAAACATAAATGGGTCCAATTAAACAATTATTTTTGTTCCGCCATTTCATAAAAGAAATGGTTAATCGAAAGATTAAACTAAGGTATTTTTATCTCTCCTTTCTTTATATTATCTCCTTGCTACATGTCAAAGAAGATATTTCGCATGTTTACATAACCTTTGACCGATTTCAGATGTAAAAGATCAACAAGGAGATATACGTTTAGACAAATACACAGTAATATATACATAGCATGAACACGTGTTTCGCTCTAGCTTCTACCGCTAACAAAACAATTTCCACTATATATATATATATATATATATATATATATACAGAGTGAGAGAGAGACAGAGAGACAGACAGACAGACAGAAATATGTATCAATATGCAATTGCGTACAACTGAAATAAACATCCAACTATGCATCCATCATCCATCTAGCCAGCCATCCGTACATACATACATGTCTGTCTGTCTATCTATCTATCTATCTATCTATCTATCTATCTATCTATCTATCTATCTATCTATCTATCTATCTATCTATCTATCTATCTATCTATCTCTCTCTATGTATATATGTATATATATATTATATTAAATTAGAGACAAAACCTCGCCAAGAAAAATATTTAAACCACCTGATGAATGACTGCGACTCAAAAATTTGAAGATGTTAGCAGGCATGAAACGATCGTAGTGTGATATTAATTATATTTTTTAAAATAATTTTGTTATATATTTAAATAATATAAATTAATCATATGTATTGGCTTAAGTTTTTCATTGTTTGATTTGCCTAATAGTGGTTTTATCTCTAATTTAATATAATATAATATTTTACTATAAAATTGGATTCAATCCTAAATCTGATTTTCCCCTGTAAGTTTGGATTTATTCCCTAATATTTATTATGTATATATATATATATACATACATACATATATATATACACACACACATATGTATATGTATGAATATGTGCGCGTGAGCATGCACGTCATATTACATATGTGTGTGTGTGAGTGTGTGTGTATGCGTGCGTGCATGTGTACACACAAACATATTTATACATACACTCACGCATGTATAATCGAATAAGAAGTTCGTCCAGTAATAATGAATGGTTAAGCTCCTCCAGTTTCGAATCGTCTTTATTCATTCATTTTATCTCTATTTATATTGTTTAGATAAAAATCCGAGATACTTACTTATCATATATGCATAGACAGTAAAAATAAACATGAACAGAGCCACAGGCAGACAGACAGACAGACAGACACACACTCACATACTCATACACACGCATTCCCTCATTTGCACACAAACGTGTATATGTTTGTACGTGTATGTATGTGTGAAGGCGGAAAGCTGGCAGAATTGTTAGCGCTTTGCTCAAAAATGCTAAGCCAGTATTTCTTCCGGCTTTTTACGTCCTGAGTTCAAATTCCGTGCGGGTCGACTTTGCTTTTCCAATTTTCGGTGTTGATAAAACAAGTACCTATTTCTTTACTACCCACAAGGGGCTAAACACAGAGGGGACAAACAAGGACAGACATAGGTATTAAGTCGACTACATCAACCCCAGAGCGTAACTGGTACTTAATTTATCGACCCCGAAAGGATGAAAGGCAAAGTCGACCTCGGCGGAATTTGAACTCACAGCGTAACGAAATACGGCTACGCATTTCGCCCGGCGTGCTAACGTTTCTGCCAGCTCGCCGCCCTGACAAGATAAGTACCGTCTGAGCACTGGGGTGGAGATAATCGACTAATCCCTCCCTTAAAATTGCTGGCCTTGCTCCTACATTTGAAACCATACGTATGTGTGTGTGCGTGTGTATGTATGTATATATATATATATATATATGTATATATGTTTGTGTGTCTGTGTTTATCTCCCAACATTGCTTGACAGCCGATGCTGGTGTGTTTACGCCCCCGTAATTTAGCGGTTCGACAAAAGGGATGATAGAATAAGTACTAGGCTTACAAAGAATAAGTCCTGGGGTCGACTTGTTCGACTAAAGGCGGTGTTCCAGCATGGCCGAAGTCAAATGATTGAAACCAATAAAAGATAGAAGAATACAGTCGCAGGAGTGGTTGCGTGGTAAGAAACTTGCTCCCCAACCACATGGTTCCGGGTTCAGTTCCATTGTGTGGCACCTTGGGTAAGTGTCTTCTACTATAGCCTCGGGCCGACCAAAGCCTTGTGAGTAGATGTGGTAGACGGAAACTGAAAGAAACTCGTCGTGTGTGTGAGTGTGTATATATATATATATATTTTCTTCTTTCTTCTTTATGCCTTTAACCCTCCAACGCAGAGTATAGGCCACTTATAGTTGAATTCCATGCCGCATAATGTTTGGCTTCTGTACTAATACTCTGCCATGAATGTCCCCCTTTCTCTAGTTTCTTTTGTGTTGATCTCCGCCACGAGCTCTTAGGCCTACCTCTCCTTCTATATCCAACCGGTTTCCACTTTAAAGCACTTTTCGCTACATTTGGTGTGTCTTTTCTAATCGTGCTACCAATCCACTTCCACTTTTTCTTAAATATTTGCTCCCTAATCGAAACTGGATTTGTTCTTTGCCATAGCTCCATACTGCTTATGTGTTCGGGCCATCTAATTTTAAGTATACTACGCAAGCATCTGTTGATGAATGATTGTATTTGCTTATTTGACTTAACTGTTGTTCGCCATGTCTCAGCTTTTACGTTAGTGTTAAAAATTCTTATTTTGTTCTTTATTGAAATTACACTTGCGCTCCATACTTTTTTGTTAACAGGTGAAAAGCGGTCCTTGCCTTACTTATTCTCGTCTTAATATCTTCGTCGGTGCCGCCTGAAAACGTTATCTTACTACCTAAATACGTAAACTCGGCTACATCTCCTAGTTCACCGGTTTCTAGTTTAATACGTTCGTTGTTTTCTTATATATATCTGGTGTGTACAAATGAAACCGTATGATATTAAAATAGCCATCTGTGTATCATACCTCTTATAGAGATGCACAATACATATCGGACAGAAAACCTCTTATAGAGATGCACAATACATATCGGACAGAAAAAAAATCGTCGCGGCTTGCGAAAAGTTCAGATACATTTTGGCCTTTTAAGACCTAGTTAATGGCATGCACTAGCATCCACATGCCTAAAAGAAAAAATTGTTGTCTCTGATATATAGGAAACAGTGAGTAATGCATTCACTGATATTGCGAATAGTCGCCAGGTTGAATAAAAATCCTGTGCACGCAATTTAATTAGTATTAAAAAAAAACCTGTTATAAACTTGGTTTGTTTTGGCAGCTTGTAGCTGAATGTATTGTTCACTGTACGAGACATAGATGACTATTCTATATTACGCGCGCGCTCACACACACACACACACACACATATATATATATATAATAATAATAATAATAATATTAATAATATATATATATATATATATAGGCGCAGGAGTGGCTGTGTGGTAAGTAGCTTGTTTACCAACCACATGGTTGCGGGTTCAGTCCTACTGCGTGGCACCTTGGGCAAGTGTCTTGTGAGTGGATTTGGTAGACGGAAACTGAAAAGAAGCCCGTCGTATATATGTATATATATATATATATATATATATATATATATATGCGTGTGTGTGTTTGTGTGTATGTGTTTGTCCCTCTAGCCTTGACAACCGATGTTGGTGTGTTTATGTCCCCGTTACCTAGCGGTTCGGCAAAATAGACTGATAGAATAAGTACTGGGCTTACAAAAAGAATAAGTTCCGGGGTCGAGTTGCACGATTAAAGGTGGTGCTCCAGCATGGCCGCAGTCAAATGACTGAAACAAGTAAAAAGAGTAAAAAGATATATATATATTATATATGGAGTACCAAAATTATTGGAGTGTCTGACAAGATGCCTTGTCATAAATTTTCAGATATTTTGCGTTTTGAGTGGCAGAAACTTTAAGCACGCTGGACGGTATTTCGCCGTCGCTACGTTCTGAGCTCAAATTTTGTCGAGGTCGACTTTGACTTTCATCCTTTCAGGGTCGATAAATTAAGTACCAGTTGAGTACTGGGGGTCAATGTAATCGACTATCCGCCTCCCCCCAAATTTCGTGCCTTGTGTCTATAATAGAAAAGATTATTATTATTACTGTTGAACTTTTTATTATGTATTTGTCTTTTAAGTGGCATTTGCATAAGTGAGTCAGTTCTTGAACGATAGTCATGACACGCACCATTGACCAGGGCTAGTATGTTACTGCTTTGTTTTACTTAGTAGTGTGAGTCAGGTACTACGGTGCCGCAAGAAAAATGACAACAACAGTATTAATAACGATGATGATAGAATCAACCTGTTACATGCTAAATGTTTTATTTCTTTACTTTTATTAAACTAAGATGACAAGCTTTATCTAGTTTTTTTTTTGGACTGGGCCGCTTTGGCAATAGTGAAGCCACTGATCATGTGGTGTTGGCATGGTGGTGGTGGTGGTGGTGGTGGTTGTGGTGCTGCTGGTGGTGGTGGTGGTGGTTGTGGTGGTGGTGGTAGTGGTGGTGATGCTAGTGTTGATGATGATGCTGGTGGTGTTGATGCTGTGAGTCAGCGGTTGCACAACTTTGGCGATGTAACATTTGTTGGACAATAGTTTACTTGTTACAGCGTATCGTGTACATTCACACACCTAAAACAACCATTCACCCACACACACACACACATATAAATAAAATTTTGATGTTCGTTCTTTATGTCAAGTTATACATGAAAACAATTTAACATTAAACTGAAAAATTTTCACAATACTTTTTAGCAGAGTACAGTGTTTATGAAACTTTTAAACGAAGAAGGGTGATACTGATTTCTGCCTGCTAGCCAGATAATATGTATATACGAAAATAAACAAAAGACGAAGGCAGGTGGAGTACAAACAAACAAATGTATTAGTATAGCGATCAGGAATAGAAATAGAAAAAGTCTTTTATGTTTCGAGCCTACGCTCTTAGACAGAAAGATACACAGAAAAAAAACAAGGAGAGAAACAAGGAGAGAAAAAATGCGTGTAGGAGCTAACGATCTATCATGGCGTAATATATATTCTTTTACTCTTTTACTTCTTTCAGTCATTTGACTGCGGCCATACTGGTGCATCGCCTTTAATCGAGCAAATTATTCTTTGTAAGCCAAGTACTTATTCTATCGGTCTCTTTTACCGAACCGCTAAGTTACGGGGACATAAACACACCAGCATCAGTTGTCAAGCATACGCTCCTCCTGATCTGTCAAAGACCGAATTGTGGGTTTGTTGGTACGTTACGTCACTATCATAGAATAGCTTTCGTTCCTTCGTGTCTTAGAGCAAGTGTCTTTTCTCCGAAAACGCAACTGTCGGGCTTCGCATTGAAGAATTTGTCAAAGGCAATCTCGCCACCGACACTCGCTGCACTGTATCCTCTTTTACATAAAAGATAAGGGATAAGAAAGTAAAGAACGTTGAAATGGGATAAAAGTATACATGATATACAAAATATTTGAACACATCTATCATACAGTGTTTCTGTTACAAAAGAGCCTCCAACTATGGCCAATCAAAGAACTTCACAGATCCAGGATCACCCTGACCACCAAGGTCACGAGCCCTCGTCCAACTGTTATTCTCCAATCTACAGGCACATGTTCAGAGTAGGTGCACTCTCCCTAACCATTTTTCGCTACAGTCATCTGACTTTTTGCTGGGCGATGAGGGATTGACCGAAGTGGTGCAAATCTGTCCTCAGTGCTTTCAATCTCGTCCACACACACTATATTTCGTCATAGCCATGAGACAAAGGAACACTGCCCACCCTGCTTTGTTAATGGTGGGCGGGAGACAATCCTACGTTAGACTCAACGGATAGTCAAATTCATCCTACACGCAAGAATGGCTGTTCGATATAACTCCAGAAGCCATCAATGCTTGGAAGCTGCATGAGTATACTCTTTACTCTCTTTTACTCTTTCACTTGTTTCAGTCATTTGACTGCGGCCACGCTGGAGCACCACCTTTAGTCGAGCAAATCGACCCCGGGACTTATTCTTTGTAAGACCAGTACTTATTCTATCGGTCTCTTTTGCGAACCGCTAAGTGACGGGGACGCAAACACACCAGCATCGGTTGTCAAGCAATGCTAGGGGGACAAACACAGACACACAAACATATACACACACATACATATATACATATATACACATATATACGACAGGCTTCTTTCAGTTTCAGTCTACCAAATCCACTCACAAGGCATTGGTCGGCCCGAGGCTATAGCAGAAGACACTTGCCCAAGATGCCACGCAGTGGGACTGAACCCGGAACCATGTGGAACCATTTGGTTCCGGGTTCAACTTTCGTAGCTCTGCTTGGATCTCGAGCAATCCTTTTTAACGGCACCTCAGTGCCTGAAAAGATTTTCTTGGACCGGGGGTATCTAATAGCTGTTTCAAATTTTGGTACAAGGACGGTAATATTTTACGGGGGTGGAGCTTAATCAAAGACATCGACGCTAGTACTTGACCTCGGCTGAATTTGAACTCAGAACGTAAGGAACCCGAAGAAATGCCTATAAGCATTTTGTCTGGCGTGCGAATGATTCTACCTACTCGCTGCCTTAATAATAATGGTTTCAAGAATTAGCACAAGACCAGCAATTTCGAAGGGATGAAAGGCAAAGTCGACCTCGCCTGAATTTGAAATCAGAACGTAACGACGGGCGAAATACCGCTAAGCATTTTGTCTGGCGTGCGAATGATTCTACCTACTCGCTGCCTTAATAATAATGGTTTCAAGAATTAGCACAAGACCAGCAATTTCGAAGGGATGAAAGGCAAAGTCGACCTCGCCTGAATTTGAAATCAGAACGTAACGACGGGCGAAATACCGCTAAGCATTTCGTCCAGCGTGCTAACGATTCTGCCAGCTCGCCGCCTTGATAATAATAATAATAATAATAATAATAATAATAATAATAATAATAATAATAATAATATAATAATAATAATCTTTTTAATCTTTCTATATTTTTCTTGTTTCAGTCATTTGACTGCGGCCATGCTGGAGCACCGCCTTAAATCGAGCAACTCGACCGCGGGACTTATTCTTTGTAAGTACTTATTCTATCGATTTCTTTTGCCGAACCACTAAGTGACGGGGACATAGACACACCAGCATCGGTTGTCAAGCAATGCTAGGGTGACAAACACAGAAACACAAACATACAGCACATATATATATATTATATATATATATATATAATATATATATAAATAGATGAGTGGTTTTTTACCTTGTAATAAATTACACGGAAAAATAAATAAATAGTTACCAGGGCAGCAAAATCTCACAAGTACAGGTGTTGTAACTCCTTGTTTATAAAGGTAGAAACTTCGTGTTTACGTTGAATATTTGAATAATATGAATAAAAAATGGAGTTAACGCAGGTGTAAACAAATATTTTTACTCTCGACACATGTTTCGAAAATTCCACTGATATTATTCAAAAGAATAAATGGTATAAACAATGCAATCTTCTCTTCGGGAATAGTACCGGTCTCAGCAAACTGATTTGGGATTTAAAAGACCACAATGAACAATTTCATTTAGAATGGTTGATCCTCTCAATTTCGATACCATATGACAAAGGCAAGAAATTCTGTCTTCTCTGCAATTCTGAGCTATTTTTCATTATTTTTTCTAAAAATACTCTAGTAAACACGGTTATAGAGCGAGCATACAGATGTAAGCATTGGCAAAAACATACATTTAGTGCATATAAGTAGTCTATCATTATATATAATTTAAACTTTAATTCCTTTATATTTAACATCACTATTAATATCCCTACTCTTTCTGTTAGCTACTTATGACGTTATATAACGTTTTTTTAAACCAATATTAATAGCGTTCTGTCTATCGCTATACAATCCATCATTTTTTGCTAAATGTCTATTGACGAGTTTCGTTTTTTCACTTTCCCGAAGAGAAGATTGCATTGTTTATACCATTTATTCTTTTGAATAGTATCAGTGGAATTTTCGAAACATGTATCGAAAGTAAAATATTTGTTTACACCTGCGTAACTCCATTTTTATTCATATATATATAATATATATATATATATATATATATATATATATAATATATCTATATATATATATATATAATATATATAACATACCTATATTACGACGGGCTTCTTTCAGTTTCCGCCTACCAAATCCACTCACAACAAGGCTTTGGTCGGCCCGAGGCTATAGTAGAAGACACTTGCACAAGGTGTCACGCAGTGGGACTGAACCCGGAACCATGTGGTTCGTAAGC
>NC_043001.1:126292111-126322566 GCF_006345805.1 Octopus sinensis | reverse complement strand
CCGTGTGAGATATAAGTTCGCAGGGAGACGAGATGCCTTTATGAAATATGTAGAGCGCGCACACACACACACAATGAGTTTTTAGGAAGCACTCCGTCGGTTCCGACGACGAGGGTTCCGGTTGATCCGATCAACGGAACAGCCTGCTCGTGAAATTAACGTGTAAGTGGCTGAGCACTCCAGAGACACGTGTACCCTTAACGTAGTTCTCGGGGACATTCAGCGTGACACAGAGAGTGACAAGGCCGGCCCTTTGAAATACAGGTACAACAGAAACAGGAAGTAAGAGTGAGAGAAAGTTGTGGTGAAAGAGTACAGCAGGGATCACCACCATCCCTGCTCGAGCCTCGTAGAGCTTTAGGTGTTTTTGTTCAATAAACACTCACAACACCTGGTCTGGGAATCAAAACCGCGATCCTACGACCGCGAGTCCGCTGCCCTAACCACTGGGCCATTGCGTCTCCACACACAAAGAGTACAATACAGATAGATAGATAAACAGATCGATAGATAGACAGATATACATATACTTAATTATGTATATGTATATGCACACACACACACACATATATATATATAGAAAGTGATGGGTTGTTGCCAACTTAATGTGGCAGTCCCACGAAAGGAAAGAATGCTACTGCTATATAGCCCTAGGAAACACCGTTTCCAGTTGGCTGACACAAGTGTAATGTGTCCTTATGTTTTCTCCTCTTCTTCCTTCTTCTTCTTTCCTACCAAGGATTCACAAGGACCTCGAACCCACAAGAGTAAACAAGAGAAACAGAGATAGGCAGAAACAAGGAAAATACCACTTGTATTTGAACACTATAGAAATATTATTTAAAAAAACTTTTCTTTTAATTTTTCTAAATTTAATTATTTAATTGTTACAGTTGAAAAAGTCTCAACGTCTGAAACCGGTACTGAAATGTTCTTTATAAAATTATTTTAGCATTTTCTATCTTGACATGTTTTTCCATATATATCAACTCGTGTGTTCCTTTCATCCTTATACACACACACACACACACAACACACACACACACACACACATATATATATATATATATATTATATATATAATATATATATATATATATATATATATATATATATATATATATATATATATACATATACAGCGGGCTTATTTCATATTCATATATTTACATGCGTGCCCAGCAAGACACATACACACACATATACATACATTTATGCATACACATGCATATAAATGTGTGTGTGTGTGTGTATGTGTGTTGTGGGGGTGGTGAAAGAAAAAGAAGAGAGGTGTCAATATATAGAACAGGAAGAAGACGATACAGCGAAGAAGAATATCAACAACAATCGGATTCTACCCACTTGTTAACGCACGTAAGAACAGCAAAAACAACAACAGCAGTGGCAGTAGTCGTAGCAATATCAACGGTGGCAACAACAGCAACGACGACAGCAATTTTGGAGGAGGTGCTAAGTCGATTACATAGACCCCAATGTTCAACTGGTACTTATTTTATAGACCCCGAAAAGATTAAAGGCAAAATCGACCTGGCCGAATTTTAGTAAAACAATATTAAAAGGTAACTTAGGGTGGCGAGCTGTCAGAAACGTTAGCACGCTGGGCGAAATGCTTAGCGGTATTTCGTCTGTCTTTACGTTCTGAGTTCAAATTTCGGTGAGGTCGACTTTGCCTTTCATCCTTTCGGGGTCGATAAATTAAGTACCAGTTACGCATTGGGGTCGCTGTAATCGACTTAATATCTATGTCTGTTCTTGTTTGTCCCCTCTGTGTTTAGCCCCTTGTGGGTAATAAAGAAACAGAAACGTTAGCACGCTGGGCGAAATGCTTAGCGGTATTTCGTCTGTCTTTACGTTCTGAGTTCAAATTTCGCCGAGATCGACTTTGCCTTTCATCCTTTCAAGGATCGATGAATTAAGTACCAGTTGCGTACTGGTTGATCTAATCGACTGGCCCCTCGCCAAAAATTTCGGGCCTTGCGCCTAGAGTAGAAAATAATCGTTAGCATGCCGGGTATAAATGATTAGCGGCATTTCGTCCGTCTCTTTTTACTCTTTTACTCTTTTACTTGTTTCAGTCATTTTGACTGCGGCCATGCTGGAGCACCGCCTTTTTTAGTCGAGCAAATCGACCCCAGGACTTATTCTTTGTAGCCTAGTACTTATTCTATGGGTCTCTTTTGCCGAACCGCTAAGAAACGGCGACATAAACATACCAGCATCGGTTGTCAAGCGATGTTGGGGGGACAAACACAGACACACAAACACACACACACACTATATAAACATATATATATATATATATATATATATATATAATATATATATATATATATATATATATATATATGACAAGCTTCTTTCAGTTTCCGTCTACCAAATCCACTCACAAGGATTTGGTCGGTCCGAGGCTATAGTAGAAGATACTTGCCGAAGGTGCCACGCAGTGGGACTGAACCCGGAACCGTGTGGTTGGTAAGCAAGCTACTTACCACACAGGCACTCCTGCGTCTATACGCTCTTATCGACTTATCCATTCTTTGAAGCCAATATTTATTCTAACGTCATATTTGCCTAACCGCCAGGTTACGGGAACGTAAACACACCAGCACCGGTTGTCAAGTGGTGACGGGAACAAACACCGACACAAACACCACACACACACACACACACACACACACACACACTATATATATATATATATATGATATATATATATAATATATATATATATATATATATATATATATATATATATATATATATATATATATATATATATATATAGATATATATATATATATATATATATATATATATATATTACGAGATGTACTGCATAGAAGTGATTTGATCTGAGATCGTGTGCTGGAACGAAAACAATTGCAGCGTGGAAGGTGTTTGTAAGCCATTTAAGAAACACAAAAAGCCGTTCGATTCACTTCAACATCTAAGTTTAATTTGTCAAAATATTTTCGTCGCTATAGACTGCGACCTGTTCACTGAAAAAAATCCATTTTTGTCAGTGAACAGGTCGCGGTCTTATAGCGACGAAATATTTTGACAAATTAAACTTAGATGTTGAAGTGAATCGAACGGCTTTGTGTGTTTCTTAAATGGCTTTTAAAACACCTTCCACGCTTGCAATTATATATATATATATATATATATATATATATAATATATATGACGAGCTTCTTTCAGTTTCCATCGACCAAATCCACTCAAGGCTTTGGTCTACAGTAAATTTGATATCTTTCTAATTCTTTCAAAGAATCTTTATATCCACACTGAATATAATTTATATATCAAAGGTAGCATTGTAAATGAACAATTTAAATTTAAAATTTACCATTATACCGTCAACAGAGAAACAATTATCAAACTACCCTACTATAATAAACTTTGAGGTGTATTTATTTGAAAGAGTCGTACAGGTACAAAAGAAACGTGAAAGGGGGTTCAGGTAAAGCAGCAGGAGATGGAGGGAATGGGCGATGTGCCACATATTCCAGAACAAGTAGGGTGCTCAGTCGCGCCCCTCGATAACAACCGCAATGACGTTGCCGTAGAGAATGGCTAGTGATATTGGTTGTCGTAGCTACTTCACCTCGCGGAGCTCATTTCTCCGACAGGCCGCCGTTATCCCTACTTTGCATAGGAAATCGGTAGTACGGGGTTCCAGAACCCCTGACGTCTCCACGGCGACCGACATAAATTGTTAGCGGCCGGCCAGGCTCCTTCCCGCTGTAGTGGGAAAACAGGAGAGAGAAGAAAGAGAAAGCAATGAAGGGAAGATTAAGAAAAAGTGATAAATTACGTTAATCAGGAGAAAGATACTAATATAAGGAGTGAGCGGCGTGGGAGGAACGTCTCGCTCACATAGACACACTAACACACATTCACTAACGCATGCATATGCATACATACATGCATTATGGCTGCCCCCTCGTTATCGAGTATGGCCATTCCACGAAGCTTAACTGTTACTGGTGCTGTGATCGAATGTGACTTTTTAGCCCAGCTAAAGATCTACAATGTCTTGTACAAAATTGGCAACTAAGACCTTTACTGGTAACAGCCAGCTGTAGTTGTAACTGGGCTTCATGTACCTTTGCATGTCGTTTAAGTCCTCCTGCCGAATTACACTCTCTTCCACATGCCCGACAGATATGATTAGTATGATGTGTTACACCACCACCAGTGGCCAGGTTGTCACTCATCTGTCTCGTTTTATGACAACGAAGATGACTCATGAGTCCAGCTTTACTGAGGCAGGGTCTTGCACAAACATTGCATGTCAGAATCAAAGGAAGACCCTTCCCTTCTGGAAGTGTAACAGCGATGCCCTTCCTGACATCCCTCCTTACTTTCTCATGTGCAACTCGAGATTTCTCAAAAATGGCTGTCCCCTCATGCACAGTCCTTCTCTACCTGCTACATACATACATACATACATACATACATACATACATACATACATACATGCTCGCTTCATCTTGGAAACCGATAGTCGTCTGAATTCACCTACATCATCCCGGTAATCACCGTTACGTGTGTTCTCTCAAAAATAAAAACCACAGGACTTTAAATGGAAGAAGATAAACCAGATTGAACTTACGTCATTAGATCAAAGTGGTATATGTTTCTACAATACCGATCCCACTTTCTAAGGATCACTAACTGGAATCCAGAGACAAGGTTTGCAAGTTGATTGGCAGCTACATCAACTGCAAATCTAATTTCAGAGCACCTTGTCTTAGACTTTTTCCACCAATGAACACCTACAAGTTTACAAGGATTTGAAAGACTTATATTTGCATATAATCGAATGGCCGTTCACTTTCAAAAGTTCACTTACCCATTAACACGCTCTGCTATTTTTATTTTATTTTTATTACACAGGGAACCCAACTAATCACCCTGCTCACTAAGCAGGCACGTTGCGGTTGCCAGTTTTTCTGCCGACGACCGACCACGCAACAGGTTGTACAGAGATACAGTTACCAGTAGCTCTCAAGAGCGACCTGATGTGCATGCATACATACATCATTCGGAATGCTCACAGCAGCCATATTCCTACCGCTCTATGTCACGCTGGTGAGACCCATATTGGAGCACGGGATTCAAGCCTCTTCTCCTTATCTCCTCAAAGACATACATCATCTCGAAAGAGTCCAGAAGCTGGCTACCCGCATGGTTCTTGGTCTCAAGCATTTGTCTTATGAAGAAAGGCTGAAGACGCTCGACCTTTATTCTCTAGAAAAACGACGACGCCGTGGTGATCTCATTCTTGCTCACAACATCATGAGCGGAAAGTGTAACCTCTTGAAAGAGCTGTTCTTCACTCCTGCTCCAGAGCGTCGGCAAGGGGTCACTCCGAAAAGCTCTATCTGCGACGATTTCATCTCAATCGAAGGAGAGGGGCTTTCTCCGTCCGGGTTGCAGATCCGTGGAATAAGCTGCCGGACGAGATAGTGAAGATGCCGACGACCGCTCGGTTCAAAGTCTCTCTTGATCAGAAATGGCCTGAACTCTTTGCATGAACACCACCCTGTACATAACTCCATGTTGCCTTACATGGCCTTGCTTTTTGCTTTTTGAGCCAAAAAATTAACTTAACTTAACTTAACTTAACTTAACATGATGGCTGTCAAATCGTAAACGTGCATGGCCATCATTGACCAAATCTTATACGAGATGTTAGTATGGCCCGTGCTAAAATTTAAAGTCATACACAACATCACTAACACTCACGCCTACAAAGCCCGGTTTTCGAGAAACCGGCAAGAGCAAGTTTTCCGGCTTTGCAATGAGGTTGGTTTTATGTCGAAATTTACTTCTTCAAGAGAGACACCTAAAAGAAAATCTACAGGGTCTCTCACTCCCGCCTGTTGGACGACCGTTGACACTGCTACGTTCAAGACAGGTTTTGTGTTTCATCCGGCAGGGTGTCCAACGAAAGCCACTGTCTTGACCAAGCAGGCTCGATAAGATTGCCGGTTTAGTCGCTGCAACAGGTTGTACTAAGTTACATGTTATCAATAGCACTAAGTAACCTAATAATGTGTACATATACACACGCCCACGCACAAACACACACACACACATACACACACACGAGTATATATACATATGCATACAGGGAGAGAGAGAGAAAGAGAGTATATGCTAAGTGCATTTATATATATACTTTTTTCGTGAGTAACACTTAGCCGTTTGAAGTAGGAGGCAAGGGGACAAAAGCAAGTGGACGACGGTGGTGGGGCAGAAAAACTATCACATACGAATACTAACAATCGCACCATGCGTGTATACACATATATACATTTATATATACACACATATATATGTATATATGCGTGTGTGTACATATATATATACGTGTATAAAATATATATTATATATATACATATATACAAATTCATATATATGTATATACATACGTATATGTATATATATATGTGTGTGTATATATACATACATTTATATATATATATATATATATACAAATTAGTAAATAAATGGCACAACTAAGTACCGATATTTACTGGAAATAGCGAACGTAAAAATATATATATATATATATATATTATATATATTATAAATAGATGAGTGTATTTTTACCTTGTTAACAATTAACACGGTAACAATTAACAATTAACTCCTTGTTTATAAAGGTAGAAACTTCGTGCTTACGTTGAATATTTTGAATAATATGAATAAAAAATGGAGTTAACGCAGGTGTAATCAAATATTTTTACTTTCGACACATGTTTCAAAAATTCCACTGATACTATTTAAAAGAATAAATGGTATAAACAATGCAATCTTCTCCTTAGGAAAGTGAAAAATACGAAACTCGTCAATAAGACATTTTAGCAAAAAATGATGGATTTGTATAGCGATAGACAGAACGTTATTAATATTGTTTAAAAAAACGTTATATGATATAACATCATAAGTAGCTAACAGAAAGAGTAGGGATATTAATAGTGAATGTTAAATATAAAAGAAATTAAAGTTTAAATTATATATAATAATAGAGACTACTTATATGCACTAAATGTATGTTTTTGCCAATGCTTACATCTGTATGCTCGCTCTATAACCGTGTTTACTAGAGTATTTTTAGAAAAAATAATGAAAAATAGCTCAGAATTGCAGAGAAGACAGAATTTCTTGCCTTTGTCATATGGTATCGAAATTGAGAGAATCAACCATTCTAAATGAAATTGTTCATTGTAGTATTTTAAATCCCAAATCAGTTTGCTGAGACCGGTACTATTCCATTTATTTCTATCCCTAGATGTTGAGTAATGGATAGAAATAAACGGAATAGTACTGGTCTCAGTACTATTCCCTCTTTTTTCACTTTCCTGAGGAGAAGATTGCATTGTTTATACCATTTATTCTTTTGAATAGTATCAGTGGAATTTTCGAAACATGTGTCGAAAGTAAAAATATTTGATTACACCTGCGTTAACTCCATTTTTTATTCATATATATATATATAACCAAATATAAGTTTATGTGTGTGTGTGTGTGTGTATATATATATAATTCCGGAGGAGGAGCAAACTCTAAAATGCAGAGCAGTTAATATTATAGTGGGGTAGGCCGGTTTATGTGGTTACCTTGAATTTCTCGTTCATAAGGGGTTAGTGTTTGGAATCTGAAGATATGCCGTAAGGCTAAACCCTTTATGAGCGAGAAACCCTGGGTAGACACATAAACCGGCCTACTTCACTATAATACAGATATACATACATACATACATACATACATACATACATACATACATACATACATACATACATGTTGGTGTCTCTTCGTGTCTATACAAGAAATATTTTTCTTCGAGGACGTTTGCAGTGAATATGAATAATAATGTTTATTATATACATTTGGAGCTTTGTGTCAAATATGTTGTAAATATGCGTGTTTTGCATAAACTAAACATGTTACCACTCGAAAACCTTTCGGAATATGTATGCACGGAGTTAAATAAGAGCGTTTTCACATACTTGACAAAGCGCGGAAATATATAGCGAAAAAGACAGCAATCAAGTACGGGTATAATGAAAACAAATACGGCAAATGAAGAAAAGCTGAAGAATCTCACGTTTCGGGATATATCCTTTATCAAATAGAAAGGGAAAAAGATTAGAGAAGCAAGAGAAAGTGAAAATGTATGATACCGAATTTAAAGACCTCTGTTCTACCAGGAACAGAGATATTAAAGAGGTCATGGACGCATATAACAGAGATTATTAGGCAGTCAGTTGAAAATTTGACAAGCCAACGGATAGGCAAGGCTGGAAGACAGACAGGTAGACAGATAGATAGATAGATAGATAGATAGATAGATAGATAGATAGATAGATAGATAGATAGATAGATAGATAGATAGATAGATAGATAGATAGATAGACAGACAGATTGCTTGCTAGCTAGGTAGCTAGATTGCAATAGATAGATAGATAGATAGATAGATAGATAGATAGATAGATAGATAGATAGATAGATAGAGAGATAAGTTTCTTTATTGGCCACACAGGGCTGCACACAGATGGGACAAGTTACAAGGTAGAGCTTTTCTTTTGGGGGATGAAAAAAACAAAAAACAAAAGAAAAAAAAGGGGTGGCGTAGGTTTTCGATCAAGAGGGATCGTAAAAGGGAAGAAAATAACAAAAAATAAATAAATAAATAAAAGAAAAAAGAAAAAAGAAAAATAAAAAAAAGAAAAGGAAAAGGAACAAAAGAAAAGAAAAATGAAAAAAGAAGAAAAAAGGGGAAAAAAGGGGAAGAGGAAAAAAAACGATCAATAGGGATCGTGTATCACAGTGTTATGATATATGGTGTAAAGGGGAAAGCAAGTAAGGTTTATCCGTGGGAAGAAAAGCCTACGAAAAAGACCACGGTAACCTTGGTCAATATTGTTATGTTACCACATTTGTTTGCAAGTGGGTAACCCTCTGTTTTCAATTTCTGGGTTCATAGGATTATGCTCAAGGTGGCTTCGTCATTCATACGTGCCATCCTTGCTACATTCACCCATCTTTTTTAAAAACATTCGCTAGACAAAACTTGCCTCTCTACTCTCACTTTCCTTTTCAAGTGGTACTTGAAGAAGTTGATGAGAGATTGACCAGAGAGGAAAGTGTTTGTCTCCAATCCTTTCAGACGCGTCCACCAGATACATTCTTTCGCCATAGCCACAAGGATGATGAAAATAGCTCTTCCTTCCCGTTTGAAGGAAGGAGGCGTGACAATATTGACGATAGACTCAGCTGATAAACCGACTCGTCCCACACGTGACGGTAGTTGTTCGACATAAGCCCACAGGTCGGAAATTGTTGGACACTGCACGAGTGCGTGCAGAACGGTTTCGTCGCTCTGACCGCATCTCAGGCAGGTCGGCCCCGTGTTTCTCGAGCCGTGTCTGTAGAGCTTATCCCGAACGGGTAGCGCTTCTCGGTAGCACTGCCAGGCCAGGGATCTCTGGAAGTTGTCCATGGGCCCTGGCCCGAAAGTCGTCCTGAACAGGCGGGTCAGGTACTCCTCGTCGACGTCCAGGTTCGTCCCGAGCTCGTCGTCGTACCTCCCCTCCACTAATCCCCTATAGAATGCTTTGGTTGTGTTGAAGTCACTCAAGGTCGACCCAGGACGGCAGAGTTGCTTGAGAGCAACGCGACACTCGCGGTGCCATTCGCCCTTCCTCGGCCTCTTTTTGATCTACGACTGCAGTTCGGTCATGGAGACGAGCTGCGGGAAAGCGTGCCTCACAAACGGCGACCACACCTGTTCACCGTCGTCTACATAGAGCCAGAGATGTCGCAGTCTCAGCGCGTGTCTGCGCATCATCAACCACGGCATGCCCAGCCCTCCTTTTAACGGGTGTTGACAGTAAATGGATCGCCTGACCATCGGGACGCATCCTTTCCACGAGAAGCGAAAGAGAATGCGTTGTAGTTTGGTGATGGTAGGGTCGGGACAAGGTACGACGGTCAGGCGGTAGTAGATGACGGACGTGGTGTACGTGTTCGCCACCTCCGCCCGACCTTTTAGGGACAGTTTCCTCTCGGCCCATTGCCGGGTTAGAGTGACCACCCTACTCGTTATCTCGTTCCAGTTCTTCTCCACTTGGAGGTCCGGACCAAACCAGACCCCGAGCAACTCAACCGGGCCGTCGGTCCAGCGTCCCACGACGGAGGCGCTGGTGGACGGCATGGACTTGCTTCTCCAGGTGCCTAGTCGCAAGCCCACTGACTTTTCCCGGTTGATTTTCGCTCCTGTCACCGCTTCGTAGTTTTTCAGTGTCTCGCCGACCTGCTCGATGTGCTCGTGGCTAGACACTATGACGGTGACGTCGTCCGCGTATGCAGACACGCTCGTCCCGCATCCCAATTCTCGCGGGATGCCCCTTAGAGTCGCCAGCTTCCGCAATAATGGCTCGAGAGTCAAGATAGATAGATAGATAGATAGATAGATATATAGATAGATAGATAGATAGATAGATAGATAGATAGATAGATAGATAGATAGATAGATAGATAGATAGATAGATAGATAGATACATGCGCCAGTAGGTAGAGTCAGAAAGTCAGTCAGAATGACAGACAGAAAGGGAGGCAGGCAGGCAGACGGGCAAGCAAGCAGACAGGCAGACAGACTGACAAATAGGCAGGCAGGCAAATGGACATGTATCGAGACCGGCATATACAGACGCCCAGACAGATAGACAACAATATACGAGATAAGCTGACAGGCTGACAGGCTGACGTACATACAGACAGACGGACAGACAGACATACGGAAAGAGAATCTTACACACCAAGAAAGGATACGGGCAAGTAGATAAAACGTTATGCTGGTATGTAGATTGACAGAGGCACGCGGGGGGCCGCCAGACAGACAAACAGGTAGGCAGGCAGACAGATTAAAATGACTGTTGTCATTTTTTTTTCTACTTGTTTCAGTCATTTGACTGCGGCCATGCTGGAGCACCGCCTTTTAATCGAGCAAATCGACCCCGGGACTTATTCTTTGTAAGCCCAGTACCTATTCTATCGTTCTCTTTTGCCGAACCGCTAAGTGACGGGGACGTAAACACACCAGCATCGGTTGTCAAGCAATGCTAGGGGGACAAACACAGACACACAAACATATACACACACATACATATATACATATACGACAGGCTTCTTTCAGTTTCCGTCTACCAAATCCACTCACAAGGCATTGGTCGGCCCGGGGCTATAGCAGAAGACACTTGCCCAAGATGCTACGTAGTGGGACTGAACCCGGAACCATGTGGTTGGTTAGCAAGCTACTTACCACACAGCCACTCCTGCGCCAAGTTGTCATCACAACTTGTCACCAAAAAGGGCGGTATAAAAGAATATATTACGATATAACATCCGCTGTCTCCTCCGACATTCTCTCTAATTATGACATAAGCTCTAGAAAGCCAATGTCAAAGGTTTCAATGTCAAAGTTTGTGGGGTCAACTTTAAAAGTTGACGCAGAATATATTTTGTAGGTTCTCTTGATAGTGGCAACAATAGGGTTGGAGGATGATGGTATGGGTAGTGGTAGCGATGGGGATGTGGTGAGATCGTGATCTCAGTGATGATGATCGTGGTGGTAATGATGTGGTGATTGTGGTGACGGTGAAGGTGTTGATGGTGATGGTAGTGACGATAGTGGTGGTAGTAGTGGTTGTAGGGACGGTGACGGTGGTGGTGATGGTATCGGAGAGCGTATCAAGTGTAGTGGTAGTGGTAATGATAGTATTGATAGTGGTGGTAGTGGCGACGGTCGTAGCGGTGATGGTGATAGTGGTGGATTTGTTGTTGTTGTTGTTGTTGTTGTTGTTGTTGGTTGTGGTGGTGGTGGTGGTGGTGGTGGTGATGGTGGTGGTGGTGGTGGTGGTGGTTAATCGAAGGCAATCACGTAGTTTCGGGTACCCTCCCACTGCACGGTACCTTGGGCAAGTGTCTTCTACTATAAGCCCAGACCAAGCAATGCTTTGTAAGGGAATTGACAGACGGAAACTGTATAGAAGCCCGTTGTATGTGTATGTGTGTGTGTGCGTGTGCTTGTATGTATATGTGTGTGCGTGTGTGCATGTGTGTGTGTGTATCTGCGATTGTGCTTGTCCTTTCCCATCAGTGCTTGACAACCGCTGTTGGTTTGATTATGTGTCCATAACTAACCGGTTCGGCAAAAGTGAACCGATAGAATATTACCAGGCTTTAAAAATGATAAGTACTGGAGTGTATTTGTTGGTGGCTCAGCATGGCCGCAGTCTAATAACTAAAACAAAAGGAGAATGAAGGAAACAAAACAAAACACAAGCTCAACCTACCAACAGAATATCGATTTCAAATTTTGACACTAGGCCAGCAATTTCGGGATGGTGGTTAAATCGATTACATCGACTCCCAGTGCTCGATGGGTACTTATTTTATCGACCTCGAAAGGATTAAAGGCAAAGTCGACCTCGGTAGAATTTTGAACTCAGAACGTAAAGACGGGCGAAATGCCGATAAGCATTTTTCCCCGGCGTGCAAACGATTCTACCAGCTCGCCGTCTTCGTCTACCTACAGAATATCAGCCAGTAAAATTCAAACCCAGAAACATATCAACGGGAATAAAAACGCAAAATCTAGATTTGTATTTGGAATCTTTGAGCGTGGCTATCACGTTACGAAGGAAGTAGTTATAATAGTGTAATTGGTTGAAGTTCTTACTGAGCAATAACCATTAACTAAAATACAATTATCCTTATTCCCACTCAATACAAACAGATACAAGTATTTATATCATCAGGAAAAAAACAACATAATTTAAACAGCAGCTGCGTTAATTGCAAAGAAAGCGGATACTTCCTTAAAATTTATATAAGAGCATCTAAACTTGAGATAACAACGCGGAAAACAAACATTCAAAGATGGGAAAATGAAATGACTATTCTGTCAATCCTCAATGAAAGCAGCGAGGAAAAGGTACGCCTGAGAAAAAGTAGTAAATTCAACAGAAATACGACTAAGCAACAAACAAAATGCTCTAAATCACTGCTTCTCGGGCATTTTTTTTTTACCTATGGACCCTTTTGATTCCTATTTTATTCGAATGGACCCTCCGAGCCATTCAGAATTTTTAAAAAATCCTATTATATATATTTCTTTATTGTCCACAAGGGATAAAACATAGTGGGGACAAACAAAGACAGGCAAAGGGATTAAGTCGATTACATCGACCCCAGTGCGTAACTGGTACTTATTTTGGGGGAGGGGGCCAGTCGATTAGATCCACCCCCAGTACGCAACTGGTACTTAATTTATCGACCTTGAAAGGATGAAAGGCAAAGTCAACCTCGGCGGAATTTGAACTCAAAACGTAACGGCAGACGAAATACCGCTAAGCATTTCACCCGGCGTGCTAACGATTCTGCCAGCTCGCTGCCCTTTAAAAAGCCCTATTACATTTTTCTAATTAATTAAATATTATGAATTGTGTCAAAAAATACTTGTGTATTGTAGAAGTATAACCAGTTTATTGCAGATAAATTTTAACGACAAAATCGTATATGGACCTCCAGGGAGTCTCGTGGCTTAGTGGTTAGGGCATTGGATTCATGTGGACCCCGTTTGAGAATCACTTCTCAAAAATCTTATGGTGCCAAAAAATAAGTGATACTTGCTAAATCTCAAAACTATGGTGTTGTCAAAAGGACATTTCATTCAACAAAATACACGGTTCGTTTATGGCTCAAATCGACGGAACGCCAATACAGTGCAAAAGCAAGAGTAATAAAATATATTGTCACCCAGCCATAGTTTTCAAAAATCTGATCAACGACATTGGCAAGTGAATTCTTAACTTCTTTCTAAAGAAGAGGTATTCGATAGTGCGGTCCTAAATCACAGTATTAAATTTGCTGACGTTACAAGAATTTTATAAAATTTTCGAGAAAACGTGAAATAATTCTTTTTTAGAATAGTAGTTTTCGAAGTACACATAAAGGTATAAATAATAGCACATAAATATTGGATTGAAGAACCCTTTTGGACAGAAAATGTTGGAGGCTGTCCGTAGAGCATGAACCCACAACTTTCGTTGACATGACGCGTCCTATCATAGGACCAAAGCGATCCTTTGAATTTCTTTATCCATTTCAGAAAGTGTGTTCTTATTAACGAGAATCGTACGTTGTTGACGTCATAAGAATTTTATAATCTTCTGAGAGATCGTAAAATAGAATAGTGATGCTCGAAGCACATATAAAGCTATAAATGACAGTATTTAAATACTGGGTTAAAAAGCCCTGATAGATTAAAAAAAAAGTTGAAAGCAGCGAAAAGAATTTTTCAACCCAATACTTACATGCTATTATGTATAGCTTTATGTGTACTTCGAAAACAATATTAAATATACGTGTAGTTCACCATTCTCTAAAATAGTGAACAGGCTTCGGAATATTATCTAGATCACACCCGTGACTTTTAAGCATAAAAGCCCAACATCGCTTACGGTTTCCTAGAAGCAGTAAATAATCACTTTCTTAGCCATAAATTTCTGACACATCATAGGAAAACTTTCTACCGAAATTATTCGAAAAAAGCAATTATTGTTGCTTTCCTAATACAAAAGAATATCTCAAATCATCAATGCCGAGAAAACCAAGATACACGTGCAAAGGCACTGAAATATTTCCACTCAATCAATCTTGCAACACCCACGTACTAGTGTCCGAAACTAAAATTATCTTTACCCACAGAAATGGATTTACCAATGTTATATTTTACATTGAATGATAGAAGACAAGTACAAACCAACAAGATTGCATTCAGGAATGCAGACAACAGAAAAACAAAAAACAAAAACAACATAAATTTCTTCACTTACATCTTTCGGCTAAAGAGAACACCATCAACTATGAACATTTAAAATACTAAAACGAAGCAACACAATATGTACACGGCACAAGGCGATGTCATTTATGCACAATAGAAATAAAATAATCATACCGAATATCATAAAAGAATCGCCCGAGTAACTAAATACAAGATCAGAATTTCACTGTAGGTGTCACCAACTCGTTAGTTTCTTATGAAAGTTTTGGAAGCCTATTTCACAACCGGATGAAGCAAATACAATTAAAAACAATAATCGTATTTGAATAGACAGTACCTTCAATTCAAAGGTTCGAGCATTATCAAAAACATACATAGGTCTCGCAGATTTGGACTGCAGCCACTTACACCTTAATCCAAGCAACAGATGGTTCCGTTGAAAACAAATCGTCTGAATGTTTTGCAGATCAAAGCTGAGACAAGTATTAAAATACGATTCTTCGTTGAGATATCTGGAGCCTTAACTCTTAGTGGTATCATAGGAGCACCGTAGTGAAATATGGCGTTCCTTGCACATTTTTAAACCTAGCCAAGCTTATATCTCCCCTAGGTCAGGAAGAGAGTAGGGGCGATAATAGGGAGACAGAAGGAAAGGGAGAGACTGCTGAGCTGATACCACGGTACATATAACCTGTGTGAACGCATTGTATCCGACACCCGAATGTCCGTGTTCATTTCCTGCCTTATATCAAACACGATAGTGAGGCTCAGAAATCAAGAACATGACATCATAGGCATTATGTCATGTCCTTAAGAAAGAAATGTAGCAGAGATGACTCCAGCCAGATACATTCTGGAGAAAAGGAGGGATGGTTAAACTCCATATTTGGATGTATTTGCTACAGTGGAAAACCTAAGCCAGACTCATATTGCTTTTCTTTCATTTTTCCGTAATTGTCCGAAAGCCTGATATGGTAGATTGCAAACAAGAACAGTGGTTATGGCAGTGAAGATTCTGAACAGAACATCTCAGGAATATCATGAGTTCAAAACTAATCAGTGTTATTAAGTTGAATTCTAAAAGCAGCACTCATTATGCTAATTACCTGTACTAAGACTGTATTCGTTGTAATTTTAAGATAGCTACACTATCAGTTCAAATTGTATATAAGTTATGGTGAGGTAATGCAAAAGTTAGATCAAACAATACTACCCTGCCTTTCATTACTTTTCACCCTTGTTACAAATAACTTTCACACCTGTTTTAGAGATGACTAATAAATAGCAGGAAGATAAGGTTCTTTGTTGTTCACAAAAACAACAGTTTATGCAAATATCAAAATTTGCATATGACTCATTTGTTATGACTCATAATACTTCCACAGACCATGGTGGACAGGAAATGGATTGTATTATCGATACCCCTGCAATAAAATACCGTTCAAATTTTCCTCAAAGATGTAAAAATGGAGTGGGGGCGTCACATTGGACTGTCCGAACAGCAGACAGGATGTCGTGTATATATATATATATATAAACACACACACACACACATATATATATATATATATATATATATATATATATATATATTATATATATATATATATATATATATATATATATATATATATATATATATATATTATATATATATTATATATATATACATACATACATGTGTGTATATATGTATATATATATGTATATATATATATATATATATACGACAAACGCCTCTATTTTGAGTCTACCAAATCTCTCGCATGGCATTGGTTGGTTGCCCTGGGGCTCTAGTTGTAGAGACTTGCCCATAGTGCCACACGGGACTTAACCACAGCCGTGTGGTTGGGAAACATGTACCATACTGCTACATTAACCGAAAGTATTGTTATGAAGTCCATGGTTTTTCCATATATATATATGTGTGTGTGTGTATATATATATATATATATAGTCTTTTACTTGTTTCAGTCATTTGTCTGTAGCCATGCTGGAGCACCGCCTTTAGTCGAACAAATCGACCCAGGACTTATTCTTTATAAGCCTAGTACTTATTCAATCGGTTTCTTTTGCTGAGTTACGGGGACGTAAACGCAGCAGCATCGGTTGTCAAGTGATGTTGGTGGAGGTGGGGACAAACACAGACACGCAAACGTATACACACACACACATACACACACACATATATATACATACATATATATATGTATGCATGTACGTACGTATTTGTATATATACGTAAATATATATTTGTGTGTGTGAGTATATGTATATGTAGATATGTATATATATATATATGTGTGTGTGTGTGTATTTATATTAAAGGCATTACTACATGTAAATGCCTCACGCGTGAGCCATTTACGTGTAGTAATGCCCTTAATATAAATAAATAAATTTAAAGGGAATAATTATGAATTCTTCCCTTATGAGATTTTTCACGCTAACTACTTGATAAATTTTTATAAAGATTTTATTCCATTTTAAAATTTTATATATATATATATATTCATATATATATAATAAATGTGCCTTTTTAAAGTCTAGCCAGGCTCATGGACCCTGTTTCCCGGTTTCTATGGCGTATGCGTTCTCCAGCTGAACAGGACGCCAGTCCATCGCAGCGTTACTCATTTTTGCCAGTTGAGTGGACTGGAGCAACGTGAAATGAAGTGTTTTGCTCAAGATCACAACGCGTCGCCCGGTCCAGGAACCGAAACCATATATTTATATATATATATATATATATATATATATATATATATATGTGTGTGTGTGTTGTGTGTGTGTGTGTGAGGTATACTTTCCATCTCAATATGACTAACCACTAAGGGTGGGTGTTACTGTAGCTTGTAGCCCCAGGAGAACATCATCTCCAGCGGGCTTTAAGCACACTTTCTGTGCCCTTATGGTATATATATAATAGTAATTAAGCGTATAAGAACTTCTGTAATAGAATTTACTTTAACTGACGTATTTCATCATTGAAAATACATCACGACTCATCAAGGTAGTCGATGCGACTTTATGTCTACGTAAATTAAGCAAACGGGAGTGCGCATGTATGTATACATTTCTGTGTGTGTGTGTGTGTGTGTGTGTGTGTGTGTGTGTGTGAGAGAGAGAGAGAGAGTGTGTGTGTGTGTGTGTGTGTGTGTGCGTGCGTGTGTGTGTGTGTGTGTGTGTGCGCGCGCGTCTGTATGTGTGTGTGTGTGGTGTGTGTGTATGAAAAGAGAAAGGTTGAGGAAAAGAGAGAAATACAGTGAGAGAGAGAAACCCGGAGATTGATGATTCAGAAAATTGGACCATATATTACTACATGATGTTTTATTGATTACATGTATCATACTTGAGAGCAGTAAAAAAAAAAGAGAAAACAGGTAACATAATCATTAATTATTAGCAAGGTAATTATTAATTAAGTATTAAATATTACCTTTATTATAATGGCAACAATAAGAACAACAATTATGACTGATATTCTAGTTATCAATCATCATCATCATCATCATCATCATTATCATCATCATCATTGCTATTAAAGCAGTGAGTTGGCAAAAACGTTAGCACGCTAGAAAAATTACTTGGCGGCATTTCGTCCGTCTTTACGTCCTGAGTTCAAATGCTGCCGAGGTTGACTTTGCCTTTCAACCTTTCGAAGTCAATAAAATAAGTATCAATTAAGCAGTGCGGTAGATGTAATCGATTTACTCCCTCCTCTAAATTGCTGGCCTTGTGCCAAAATTATTATTATTATTATTGAGTGAGAGAGCAGTGCATGCCATCAAAGTGACACTGGGGTAAAATATACGAAGCCCAGTATACCTATCATGACTACCCGTCTGATAAGGGTACACTAGGCACATCCATCACAACCATATGTGCGCGTCATGGTGATCTCATATCAAGATAAACAGCACTTGATCTTGCAGGTGAGGCCCAGTTAGAATTTTCTTCTGGTCGAGTAACCCATCCCGCTCAAAAGGTCTCTGAATAAGGGTTGTTTAGGGATATTGAACGAACTAACCATGTTTCCAGAGGTGAATTATTCAAACCCCAAAGAATCCCTCTCAACACATGGCTATGATGCTCCCCCACTACTTCTGCTGGTGATCAGAGATGCACATATCGTCAGCCACTAAGGGACATTCTCAACTGGTTATGGTCAAACAACTGACAAGCAAATCTATGGTATTGAGCAGAATATTTGCTGTAGCCCATCTTTTATACCAAGACAAAACAATGTACATGATAACTATTATTATTATTATTATTATTATTATCATTATTATTATTATTATTATTATTATTATTATTATTATTATTATTATTATTATTATTATTAGGACGGCGAGCTGACAGAAATGTTAGCATATCGGGCAAAATGCATAGCGGTATTTCGTCCGAGATTGACTTACTCCTCCTCTGGTCTTGTGCCAAAATTTGAAACCATTATTACTATTATTAAAGCTGCGAGCTGGAAGTATTGTCAGCACGTCGCACAAAATGCTTACGGCATTCTTCCGACCTTTCGTCCTGAGTTCAAATTCAGCTAAGATCGACTTTGCCTTTTCTTCTTTCGTGATCATCGGCGAGCTGGCAGAACCATTAGTACCCCGAACAAAATAAGTTGTGACGTTTCTTCTGGCTCTTCACGTTCTGAGTTCAAATTCCGTCGAAGTCGACTTCGATTTCATCCTCTTGAAGTCGACGATATTATGTACCAACCAAATACGGGGGTCAATGTAATCGACTTAGTCTCTCTCCTCAAAATTTTTGCCCTTGTGCCAAACTTAGAAAGACTTATTATTGTAGTTGTTTTTCTTCTTGCTATAGATTTTAGCGAGCAATAATCATTAAAAATAAAATGTTATTGCTACCTTAACTTCTACAAATGGCCTCCTATCTATTATGAATTTGATATGAAAATCGTATTCAAATCATTACGTATGCTAGAAAATCCTTTTTGTTTATCCATAGCTCATCGTGGGTGAAAATAAACCGGTGACAAATTGTTTGATGCTTCCTTGGGAACAAAAGATGAGCCTAAATTTATCAATATCATTGGCAACTGTATTTGGAGGTTTGTGTAGAATATGTCCCACTTTGAAAGGGAGCTTATACATAGATGATAGCCTTGTGTGATATAAACGATCACAGGCTAGATACATTTAAAGGGGAAAAAACATAAAGTCATTCAATGAAACAGGTTTAATGGTTATAGTTGTCACTAACTTATTTTTTATTTTTTTATGCGCCCTTTTCAAGCTTAGCCAGGTTTCCCGGTTTCTGTGGCGTATGTGTTCCCCCCAGCTGGACGGGACACCAGTCCATCGCAGCGCTACTCAAGAAACATGAAAGAATGAGAGAAAGTTGGGGCGAAAGAGTACAACAGGGGTCACCACCACCCTCCGCCGGAGCCTCGTGGAGCCTTAGGTGTTTTCGCTCAATAAATACACAAAACCTCCGGTCTGGGAATCGAAACCGCGATCCTCCGACCGCGTGTCCGCTGCAGTAACCACTGGGCCATTGCGCCTCCTGTCACTAACTTATTGCAGTTTAAAACAAAAACGTGATGAAACAGTTAAAAATATTACAGAGAGAGATAATATATCTAATATAACAAACGCGAAATTCTGTCTGTCTGTCCATCCGACACTCCTATATCACATGTTAAATTTGCTCTACATAGACATATTATACCTTTCCCGAATCAAGATGATCCCGAGATTGAAAATCTGCCCCTCATTTGGTCCTTGAACATCCAACATTGGAATTAAGTTTGGATGAGAATTTGTTATATGTTAACAGTTGAAAATTCAAATTTTAAATGAACTCCGAAATTTTGTGAACCTACAAGTTTTTCATTTAAACTGAATTCAAAATAATATCATATTGGTAGGGTAATACCATATTGGTAGGGTATTATTATTATTATTGTTCTACTTAGTTTTCGGTCGCAGACTCAACTAGCCCTCCACAGGAGCTAGCTTAAAAGCCGCACTCCGTGCAGACTTTTACCTTTATAAGGGTAACCTAAACGGAATTTTATGTGGAAAAATGAATCCAGATGTACGTACTTTGTCGATTAATGTTGAGCGTGCATCAACGCATGTATGCGCAGACGTGAAGAAGATTTTCAGGAAAACTGGCAGTTGCTTATGCCTAACAGTCTCCCCTCTTTCTTCACCATCAATATTTACCCTAGGAAAGGTCGCTGACTTGGATCGATGAAGCTTAGAATCTGCGTTACAAGTGCTGCTATCAGAACACAAAGAACCGGGCTCAGACATCGTAGGCACGTTGCCCGATTCTCAAACAGTTTCGGCAATGAAACCGCCCTGGTTGGTACACTTTTTATCGACCTCAAATATATGGAAGGCAAAGACAGATAAGAAAGAATGGGAATATATATCACGTGGCCTTCTATCCATCGCTCTAAAGATTCGTTCAATTGGGAGCATTTGAATCTAGATAAATACATAAAAATAAACAGAATTATACACCGGATGATAGTAACAAGACGATGGTGATGATGAAATATGATACTGATGTCCAAAACACACTCATATATGATTCATACGCTGAGTAATATATACGTTTGTTTTTATGTGTGTGTGTGTGTGCATGTGTGTGCGTGTGTGTGTATGTATGTATATATACAATACATGTAATACATGTATACACATGCCAGCGCACACAGACATACAGTTACGTGCATGTGTATGTGTTCCGTATGTATGTGTGTATATTTATATATCTATATGTATGCATGTATGTATGTATCTATATCAATCTATCTATCTATCTATCTATCTATCTATCTATCTATCTATCTATCTATCTATCTATCTATCTATTTATATATATATATATACATATATATATATATAATATAATATATATATATATATATATATATAAATTAATCAAAATAAAAACATGATGCTAAGGACTCAGCGGTACATATGTTTCGGGCCTTTATTAGACGGATTTATAACAATGCATAATGTGTGTCTATGGCCTTCTTCAGCCGCGCACCACTACTACCTCAAGGACATGTATTACATCAAAAATTCTACGTGTCCTTGAGGCAGTAGTTGTGCGCGTCTGAAGAAGGCCATAGACACACATTATGCATTGTTATAAATCCGTCTAATAAAGGCCCGAAACATATGTACCGCTGAGTCCTTAGCATCATGTTTTTATTTTGATTAATTTACTCCACCACCTACACCACCAAACGGTATATACAGGTGCTTACAATTATCGAGTACTCACCCTGAATTTCTATATATATATATATATATATATATAGGGGTAAAATATGAAAAATCAACGAAACTGCACATTGCAAATAAAAAAAGGCTATTTATGACAGGTAGTGACAAATATATACATTTAGATTGACTGAGGTAGTAATACGAGTCATGAAAGTCATTATTATGAGATGATTATAAGATGATAATAAAGAGAGAGAACACACAACTCAATACAGAACACCACTAACTCTTCAATTGAAACCACCAACCCTTATACACTTCCTACACCATTCACATCCCCAAATCCAGATTCACATACACATATATATATATATATATATATATTATAGCTGTATATTCACATTATATGATTTATACGGTCTATGTTGTAGTACGACTACAATAGACAACTCATTGACTCACATCCTGCTCACCTCATTTTTTTCTCTCAAAACCTGACCACCTGAGATTGTGTTGCTTTCGCATTTTAACATCTTTTTATTCTCTTCCAACATCAGTGGTATATTATGAGGGTGGTGGTGGTGGTGGGGTGGTGGTGGTGGTGGAGGTAGAACTATTCTTGCTGTTATCGTTATTGTTACTATTGCTCTTGCTGCTGCTGCTGCTGATGATGATGATGATGATGATTATGATGACGACGACGACGACGATGATGATGATGATGATGATGATGACGACGACGATGATGATGATGATGATGATGATGATGATGATGATGATGATGTTGATGATGGTGATGATGATGATGATGATGATGATAGTGATGATGATGATGATGATGATGGTGATGATGATGGTGAAGATGATGGTGATGATGATGATGATGATGGTGATGGTGATGATGATGACGACGATGACGACAATAATAATAATAATAATAATAATAATGATAACTGCTCAAACAGATACTGCGGAAAATAACATCAGGGTACACCTTGAAAAGTGGAGGATAATTAAATCATCTGTTTTATATATGGATGATACGAAAGATCTTTGGAAAGACCGAACGTGAAATAAATGGCCTAGTTTCAACAGTGCAGATATCCAGTAAAGAAATCGGAATGGAGTTCGGGACTAAAAAGTGTGGCATGTAGTATCGTCTGATGGTGTCGTCTGATTGTGTAGAGGATATTGAGACTAATGGATATAAATATCTGGGTATTTTAGAATACGACAAAATCGAGGAAAGTGAAATTAAAGAAAACATTTAGGTGAGAATATCTTAGAAGAACCAGGTTAATTATGGGAAGTAGGCTCAATAGAAAAAACAAAATCAGGGCAATGAACACATGGGCTGTGTCAAATGCGATACGGCACAGATGTTGTTAGGTGGACAAAGAACGAGCTTGAAGAAATGGACAAGAAAACTAGAAAAGTGATGACAACAAGGAACTATACCCCAAATTCGATACTGACAGACTGTATATGCCTAAAAACAGGGGTGGAAGAGATCTCATAGGATGCAATATCTGTGTTGTCAACGAGAAGAACAGTCTGGGATGGTGAGCTGGCAGAAATGTTAGCACGCCGCGCGAAATGCTTAGCGGTATTTCGTCTGCCGTTACGTTCTGAGTTCAAATTCCGCCGAGGTCGACTTTGCCTTTCATTCTTTCGGGGTCGATAAATTAAGTACCAGTTACGCACTGGGGTCGATATAATCGACTTAATCCGTTTGTCTGTCCTTGTTTGTCCCCTCTGTGTTTAGCCCCTTGTGGGTAATAAAGAAATAGGTATTTCGTCTGCTGTTACGTTCTGAGTTCAAATTCCGCCGAGGTCGACTTTGCCTTTCATTCTTTCGGGGTCGATAAATTAAGTACCAGTTACGCATTGGGGTCGATATAATCGACTTAATCCGTTTGCCTGTCCTTGTTTGTCCCCTCTGTGTGTAGCCCCTTGTGGGTAGTAAAAAAATAGGTATATCAAACAGCAGTGTGAATCCGTGCTTGCCGCTGTTAGAATTAACAATAGAATTCCTACCGAAAATGGGATACACCCACAAACATTTAAGAAACAAGGTGAAGAAACAACTAGAATAAAGCCACTGCATGAGTAATACCTCAGAGAAATCAAAGGAAAAGACAAGATCAACACTTGGAGATGGCTAAGAAAAAGTGATCTGAAAGGATGCACTGAGGCAGCGTCCAGGAACAAGCTCTGAGACTAATTACACCAAGTTCCAAATAGATAAGAATAGCGAATCACCCCTTTGTAGGATGTGTGGCAGCAGAAACGAAAAAATCTCATATATTGTGAGTGAGTGTAGCAAGCTGGCCCAAAAGCATTACAACGTGGCTGAGTTCGTCCACTGGAGGCTATGTAAAAAAGTATGACCTGAACAGAGTACGGAAATGGTACGAACATGAACCAGAAGGAGTCACTGAGAACAAGAAACATACGATACTGTGGGATTTTACAATCCAAGGTGACTCCCTAATCGAGGCTCGAAGACCAGATGATGTTGTAGTAGATAAGGGGGGAAAAAACCAAGATCTTAGATATAGCAATACCTGGAGATGCACGCATTAGTGACAAAGAAGTAGAAAAAATTTAAAAGTTCAGACTACTGAAAGACGAAATTGCAAGAATATGGACTAAGAGTAGAGTGTTTGTCATTCCAGTAGTTGTAGGGTCACTCGGAACACTAACAACCAAGTTCGAGAAATATGTCAAAGAAATCGTAATTGACATGAGGGCAGAGCAAACCTCCCAAACTGCCTTGCTGGGGACAGCTAGGATTTTGAGATGGGTACTTAGATGTTGAATGTCTCCCACGATAATTAACAACCAAGTACTAAAGCTTATAATGTGCGGAAAGAGACCCTGTGAGACCTCTGACAGCAGGCTGCTGTCCGCTCTCACAGAATCTACCAGAACAAATAAGACCGAACGTTCTGAGAAGTAAAACGTTAATAAAAAAAATAATAAATTATAATAATAATAATAATAATAATAATAATAATAATAATAATATAATAATAATAATAATAATATAAATGCCCTGATGCAGTACCAGGCAGTGGCTCTCATGGCTTCTGATCTTAACTGATTGGAAGTGTTATCATGTACATTGTTTTGTCTTGGTATAAAAGATGGGCTACAGCAAATATTCTGCTCAATACCACAGATTTGCTTGTCAGTTGTTTGACCTTAACCAGTTGAGCATGTCCCTTAGTGGCTGACGATATGCGCATCTCTGATCACGAGCAGAAGTAGTGGGGGAGCATCATAGCCATGTGTTGAGAAGGATTCTTTGGGGTTTGAATAATTCACCTCTGGAAACATGGGTGTTTCGTTCAACGTCCTTAAACAACCCTTATTCAGGCACCTTTTGAGCAGGATGGGTTACTCGATCTGAAGAAAATTCTAACTGGACTCCACCTGCAAGGTCATGTGCTGTTTATCTTGATATGAGATCACCATGTCGCGCACATATGGTTGTGATGGATGTGCCTAGTGTACCCTTATCAGACGGGTAGTCATGATAGGTATACTGGGCTTCGTATATTTTACCCCAGTGTCACTTTGATGGCATGCTCTGCTCGCTCACTCAATAATAATAATAATAATAATAATAATAATGATAATAATAATAATAATAATAATAATGATGATAATAATAATAAACTTTTCTACTATAGGCAGAAGGCCTGAAATTGTACTTAATTTATCGACACCGAAAGGATGAAAGGCAAAGTCGACCTCTGCAGAATTTAAACTCAGAACGTAACGACGAACGAAATACTGCTAAGCATTTCACCCGGCGTGCTAACGATTCTGCCAGCTCGCCGCCTTACTAATAATAATAATGATGATGATGGTGATGATGATGATGATAATGATGATGATGATGATGATGATGATGATGATGATGATGATGATGATGATGATGATGATAATAAAAATAATAATAATAATAATAATAATAATAATAATAATAATAATAATAATGATAATGATAATGATAATAATAATAATAATAATAATAATAATAATAATAATAATAATAATAATAATAATAATAATAATAACAATAACCATGCAGTGGGAAGAGAGAACGGAAATACGACGCCCATTTTACCGTACCGGATGGTGGATTTACATTGAAGTTATTGAAAAAATATTCTCAAGTGGTCAAGCATAATTGCATCTAGAGAGTTTGAATTGTATCACCAAAGAATGAAACAATTATAGATCAAGTATCCATCTAATAATGAGTTCTTTTCTTTTCTTTACTCGTCTCAAACAATCGTAATCTTCACACAAAACAATAAGGTGTGTCACTACTTTTATTCATATATGTATATATACATACATACATACATACATACATACATGTATATATATATATATATAATATTATATATATATATATATAATATATATATATATATATATATAATATTATATATATATATATATATATATATATATACTAGCAGTATAGCCCGGCGTTGCTCGGGTTTGTTTTCTGTTCCACCCTTTAAAATTTGAATCTTTTAAAAGTAAAAATTTTGCATTATGTAGCTTGTTATTCTCTTTAAGTGAACATTTTTCTGGTTGAAATACACCGAAAAGTGGCGACACAGCAGCCAAAATATCTTTAAAAATAGGGATTTTCATAGAAAAAAAGCACCTTTTTGATGTAAATAAATTTTGGTCTTAACATGGTCCGATTTGAATTTTTTTCTTCTACGGAATGAAGAGCAAGCATTCTTCTATCATACTCTCAATTTTGGTCAACTTGCGCCGCAGGGTCTCGGAGAAGATAGTGTTAGTTGAAGGGTACCAAACCTGCCACACACACAGACAACTTTATATATATAGCTTTATATATATAGATTATATTATATATATATATATATATATATATATATATATATATATACACACACACTGTTGTGTCTGGGGAGAGTTATTTTCTTTTGGTGCCTTATAATTTAACACACTAACCGGTAAAATGTCCACTTATTTCTTTTTTATTTTTCTAAAATTTTCGTTGCGTCTTGCAACCTTTCCAATAGTTTTGCCTCTGTCCGTTACTCAACTGCGTTCCTTTCTGTCTGTTTGTGCGCATGTGTATGGATCAGTGTGTGTGTGTGCTTGCCTATACATGCATGCATGTATGTATGAATGTATGTATGCATGTGTGCGTATGCACGTATGTGTGTGTGCATATGTTTCTATTTATGTGTGTATATATGGTCAGGTGTTTCATTCCTCATTTGCGTATGTGTGCTTGTTTGTTCTTATAACCTACGTAACTATCCGTCTGTATGTTGATCCGTTTATATTCATATCCATATGCTTACATACATGTGGATATACATATATATATTCATACACCCACCCGCACACACATGCATACATCTAACTACACACGCACACACACACATTCACACACGCACACTCACACACACACACACACACACACACACACACACATACTTATATATATATATATATAGAAAATAGAAAAGAGTGAAAAAACTACAGAAGGCTTGTTTTATAAGGTTAAAGAATATATTTAAGTCGTTATGTTAGAAGAATGTTATAAAATTTTGCATAGAGTAACAGAGTTTTTGGAAAAATTACCGGTTTCGTGTTAACTTTTCAAATTTCTCCCAAAACTATGTTACTATATGCAAAATTTTATAACATTCTTCTAACATAACGACTTAAATATATTCTTTAACCTTATAAAACAAGCCTTCTGTAGCTTTTTCACTCTTTTCTATGTTCTATATATCCAACCACGTGCTTTCACACACCAACTTTCTCACCTATATATATATATATATATATATATACATACACCCCCCACATACATACATACATACATACATACATACATACATACATACATACATACATACATACATACATACATACATACATACATCTCTCTACATAACATCCCACTAACTATTCTAATCTACCTGTGTAAACTGTGTGTATGGGGGTATGATATCTACTATGAATATTTCCTATTTAGTATAGGAGAAGTTTTATTTATGAGGACGTACTCCCATATTTGTCTGGGTGTTGGATCCTTTGGGTGCTTGGATAAGGTTACCTCCATGTTGGTCATTTGCATGTTGGTAGAGTATGGAGGACTGTTTTTGTCGTCGTATTGTCTCAAATGTTCACTTAGTCGTTCTGCAATGCTCCTATGCATGTCATGTTCATGTCTTTACAAGCACCTTCTATGCATCTTATGCTGTAAACTACATTTCGAGTTCTATAGTTAATGCCAGGGATAATCCTACATGTCATGCAGTTATCATTGGTACATATGGTATTCTCAAAGGGGCATGTCCTACATAGTTGTGATCTGACGGATTTTCCTGGCTTTTCAACAATTTTAATGTTGAGTTTGGACTCCTTCAGATGTTTCCTAAATCTACGGATTAGTTCTCCGTGGACTGTGGCCTCTACAAACAACATATCTTGTTGTTTGTTGGTTTTATACCATGTGTTCGCCCTGTTTGCTTTGTCACAAGTTCTTTGTATTCTATTCCAGTTTTGTTTCTATATCTAGGGCAGGTATCACTAGCAGGTATATCTAGGGCAGGCATCATTACGTATAATGTTATCTAATTTCTTACTAGCACCCCTGTATCTTTCTAATCATATCCAGAGAACTGCATGCCCATATATGGGTGACGTCCTGCACCCATATATGCATATGTATATATGCATATATGAAGGAAATTAATTTTATATTTCTAATACCGAAACGCGTACATAATTAATCGTAGACTATTTGATTTCGTTATTTCTTCTTCTTTTTGCCTATGTGAGTTACAAATATTGCTATCTGTGGAGTCATATTTGTAGTTAAAATATTTAGCTGTCTTTGACTGCTATTTCTAAATTCTCGGTATGTGGTGAAGCAACTTGCTGCTAAACCGTTAAATATATTTATAATTACAAACTTTTTGTATAAGTTTTTACCGATAAGGGCTTTTTTCCATACCGAAACTACTTGGTAAAATTTATTAATTATTAAATTGATAATTCTTTACCCTATATCTGTAATGATTATATATATATATATATATATATATATATATAAAATAAGGGTGAAAAAATTGGATATTATTTTAATAATACCATCAATTTAACACCAAGTGGTTTAGCGCATAAAAACCAGGGATACAATAAAAATTAATACACAAATATAAGAGAGTGTCTTATATATATATATTCCTATGCTTATATATATATATATATATATTCCTATGCTTGTTTCAGTTATATGAGTGCAGCCATACTGGAGTACTGCCTTGAAGGGTTTTAGTGGAACAAATCAACTCCAGAACTTATTATCTAAAGCCTAATATTGCAAGTTATACAAATAAGAAATTTGCTTAATATATTTTAAGGTGATAATTATTTTTGTTTTGGAAATTAACATTCGTGTCTTCATTTTATATAAGCATGAATGCACGAGGAGATGAGATAAAAGTTTAACTCTAATTACTGTATGTATGCCTTATTTCTTGATATTACCTGTGGTGGCAAAATTATACTTTCACAGGTATCTGTAATATGATGGGTAACTGTCAAGTACTTCTAAAAGTGTAGGCGTGTGCATGTGCGTGCGTGCATAAATGTGTATGTGTGCGTGCGTGCGTGTAAGTGTTTGTGTGTGCGCCAGCGCATGTGTGATGAAATGCATGTTGGGCATCATAATTAATTTCCTGCAAGTTACTGCACAATAGGCGCAGGAGTGGCTGTGCGGTAAGAATCTTGCTTCCCAACCACATGGTTCCGGGTTCAAAATGCGGGTTGGACCCAACCACATGTTCTGGGTTCAGAAGACACTTACCACGCAGTGGCATCTTGAGCAAGTGTCTTCTGCTATAGCCTAGAGCCGACCAAAGCCTTGTGAGTGGATTTGGTAGACGGAAACTGAAAGAAGCCCGTCGTACATATATATATATATATATTTTTTTTTACTCTTTTATTTGTTTCAGTCATTTGACTGCGGCCATGCTGGAGCACCGCCTTTAGTCGAGCAAATCGACCCCGGGACTTATTCTTTGTAAGCTCAGTACTTATTCTATCGGTCTCTTTTGCCAAGCCGCTAAGTGACGGGGACGTAAACACACCAGCATCGGTTGTCAAGCAATGCTAGGGGGACAAACACAGACACACACACACACACATACATATATATATATATTTCCGTCTACCAAATCCACTCACAAGGCATTGGTCGGCCCGGGGCTATAGCAGAAGACACTTGCCCATGATGCCACGCAGTTGGACTGAACCCGGAA
>NC_043001.1:126274611-126287111 GCF_006345805.1 Octopus sinensis | reverse complement strand
TATCGGGATAATGATGATGATGAAGGTGACGACGGTAATGATTAGAAGGTAGAGAAGAATGATGAAGATTTTGATCATTATATATAGTAATTGCGGTCGTAACGATAGTGGCTCTGATGATGATTGTGACGGTACAGTTATAGAGAATTTTACGAGTTTCCTGCACGCCAGCATATACAAGCTTTTTTTAGTCTTGGAGAAACCTTTAAAATGTATTCTATATTTCAGGAACCCTTACATAAAACATCTTGTATATCTTTATTAATTTTTTCCTTCTCTTTCATAAAGATAAATTCCATGTTGGATTAAACAAACTCAAAAACTGCTTTTGAAAGGTTGCCAGTGCTAAATACAAGAAACCATACGAAGAGGGTTTAAGAAATTTCGTCTTAATGAAGACTTTCTTTAGGCCAAATTTCCCAACAGCTTCATTTGAAAAGGTCATTTTTTTTCCGACCTGCAAATGGCAGGATTTCCCTACCTTCTGAAATATGCTATGTGTGTATAATAAAATTACGAGTTCAAGACAAGATTTAACAACCATATCTCTTTTTTCAGGATTACTGATAAATGAAATGTGAAACGACTCTTGGGCTGTTATCTGACCATTATAATAGAAAAACAAATTTGTTAACTATAAAATATCAACTACAGAATAATTGAAAGCACAAGGCCTTACGTACAAGTATAGAATTAAATACAAATATGAGTAAAAATTCATTTATATATAATCTTCCTGATTATCATTAATTCTTGCGAAACACCTACGGACTTCTTGCGGAACTTTAGAGTTCCGGGTAACTTCGGTTGAAAAACTCTGCGGTACGTTAATCGGCATCTCAATTATTTGGCCTCTCAGTAACATATTAATAACTAGTCAACAACGGACATTAGTCTGTAATAACCTCATAGCATGTAACTTGTGAGAAACGTGTAAAAGAACATGTATGATCACGTGGTTAAGAAGCTCACTTTGAAACCACGTGGTTTGGGATTCTGTTCCACTGTTAGGTAGATTGGGCAAGTGTCTTCTACTATAGTCCTTGGTCGACCAATGCCTTGTGAGTGAATTTGATTGGCGGTAATTGTGTGGAAGCCTATTTCTTTACTACCCACAAGGGGCTAAACACATTGAGGACAAACAAGGACAGACAAACGGATTAAGTCGATTATATCGACCCCAGTGCGTAACTGGTACTTAATTTATCGACCCCGATAGAATGAAAGGCAAAGTCGACCTCGGCGGAATTTGAACTCAGAACATAAAAACAGACGAAATACCTATTTCTTTACTACCCACAAGGGGCTAAACACAGAGAGGATAAACAAGGACAGTCAAACGGATTAAGTCGATTATATCGACCCCAGTGCGTAACTGGTACTTAATTTATCGACCCCGAAAAGGATGAAAGGCAAAGTCGACCTCGGCGGAATTTGAACTCAGAACGTAACGGTAGACGAAATACTGCTAAAGATTTCGTCCGGCGTGCTAACGTGCTAACGATTCTGCCAGCTCGTGTGGAAGCCTGTTATATATATGTGTGTGGGTCTGTGTGTATATGTGTATGTATGTATGTATGTATGTATGTATGCATGTATGTATGTAGGTATATATATATATATATATATATATATATATATATATATATATGTATATATATATATAGAGAGAGAGAGAGAGAGAGAGATAGATAGATAGATAGATAGATAGATAGACAGATAGATAGACAGATAGACAGATAGATAGATAGATAGATAGATAGATAGATAGATAGATAGATAGATAGATAGATAGATAAGTTTCTTTATTGGCCACACAGGGCTGCACACAGATGGGACAAATTACAAGGTAGAGCTTTTCTTTTGGGGGATGAAAAAATTAAAAAAACGAAAGAAAAAGAAACAGAAAAAAGTGACGTAGGTTTTGGATCAAAAGGGATCGTAAAAGGGAAAAAGGAAAAAAAAAGGAAGAAAAAAGGAAAAAAAACAAAAGAAAAGAAAAAGGAAAAAGAAGAGAAAAGAGGAAAAAGGGGAAGAGGAAAAAAAACGATCAATAGGGATCGTGAATCACAGTGTCATGATGTACGGTGTAAAGGGGGAAGCAGATAAGGTTTATCCGTGGGAAGAAAAGCCTACGAAAAAGACCACGGTAACCTCGGTCAATATTGTTATATGTTACCACATTTGTTTGCAAGTGGGTAACCCTCTGTTTTCAATTTCTGAGTTCATAGGATTATGCTCAAGGTGGCTTCGTTATTCATACGTGCCATCCTTGCTACATTCACCCATCTTTTTTTAAAACATTCGCTAGACAAAACTTGCCTCTCTACTCTCACTTTCCTTTTAAGTGGTACTTGAAGAAGTTAATGAGAGATTGACCAGAGAGGAAAGTGTTTGTCTCCAATCCTTTCAGATGCGTCCACCAGATACATTCTTTCGCCATAGCCACAAGGATGATGAAAATAGCTCTTCCTTCCCGTTTGAAGGAAGGAGGCGTGACAATATTGACGATAGACTCAGCTGATAAACCGACTCGTCCCACACGTGACAGCAGTTGTTCGACATAAGCCCACAGGTCGGAAATTGTTGGACACTGCACGAGTGCGTGCAGAACGGTTTCGTCGCTCTAGATAGATAGATAGATAGATAGATAGATAGATAGATAGATAGATAGATAGATAGATATTCATATGTGCATGTGTTTGTGTTTCTCACCATACACACTACTTGACAAATGGTGTTGGGTTTTTTACGTCCTTGTAAACAAGCGGTTCGATAGAAGAACCAATACAATAATTATCAGACTTCATAAAATAAATACTGGCATCAATTTGTTTGACTAGGACTTTCAATATGCTGCTCCAGCATAGCCGCAGCCCAGTGAGTGAAACAGGTAATGGATAAAAGATAAATTAACCGCTTATTGAATTATCGATAACGTAACTTGTCCATAAAAGGTCAATAACTTACCAATAAATCTTTTGTAATATGTCCGTAACCAATCAACTTATCGATAACCAATTAATAATCTGTCCGTAATTTGTCTATAACCAATAAATAACCAATCAGTTGTATATAAAAAGCAACCAATAAAACTTCAATAACTTTATATTTCTGTCTATAACTTAACAACAACTTATTAATTATCAATTATCCTTTCTTATTTTGGAGCAAGGCCAGTAATTTTGAGGGGGGAGGGGCGGCGCAAGTCGATTATATCGATTCCACTACTCGACTGGTACTTATTTTATCGAAGTCGAAAGAATGAAAAGCAAAGTCGACCTAAGCCGCGTTTGAACTCAGAACGTAAAGAGCCGGAAGAAAAGTCGCTAAACCTTTTGTCCGATACGGTAACAATGCTTCCAACCACCTCCTTCAATCAATCAAATCACTTTTCAATAATAGCCTGTCTTAGCGGTGACAGAATCGCTAGGATGCCAGGCGAAATGCTTAGCGGTATTTCGTCTGCCGTTACGTTCTGAGTTCAAATTCCGCCGAGGTCGACTTTGCCTTTCATTTTTTCGGGGTCGATAAATTAAGTACCAGTTACGTACTGGGGGTCGATGTAATCGACTTAATCCGTTTGTCAGTCCTTGTTTGTGCTCTCTGTGTTTAGCCCCTTGTGGGTAATAAAGAAATAGGTATTTCGTCCGCCCTTACGTTCTGAGTTTAAATTCCCGCGCGGTCGACTTTACCTTTTATTCTTTCGGGGCCGATAAAATAAGTACCAGTTGCACCGAGGTCGATATAATCGACTTACCCTCTCCTCTAAATTGCAGGCCTTGTGCCAAAATTTGAAACCAGACTGTCTTTTAAATTTTATATCTTGTCAGTAATTGTTTTTAATTAGTTAATAACTGATTAATAACTTTTTAATTACCAATTAGTAAACTCGTTAAAAAACTTTCGATAAATTACTTGACAATTATGTCCATAATTTAACCGTTATATCTGTAAGTTCGCAATAACCTGACAATTATGTCTACAGTTTAGCGATAACTTGACTATTATGCATATATCTTGGGAATATCTTGACAATTACTTGCCCTAACTGGGCAATAATTTCTCGATAACTTGTCAATAACCTATCAATAACATTTTAATAACATATCAATAACCAATCAATAGCTTCTCAACAATGTATTGAACGGAATATAACGTCACTAACCATCCTCTATTCTGAGCAATAGGCTGTTACCCAGACAACGTAACTGACTAACCCACGATATAAATTTCATTCGTCTGAGAGCAAAGAACTTTTGTATAGCAAAAAAGGGTGTCGTCGTCAAAATTTGGCCAGTAACTGGATCCTATAAAGGAGCTGTTGTGGAAGCAGACACGAAACACGGTTGTAATTATTTCCTGGTACATATTTTAATAACGTTATATTCAAACAGCAAGCGATAATCATAGAATCGACAGAGTACATGGAAAACCAAATACAGACTCGATGGTTCGTTTTCTTCTACTGTTATCATGTGCCTTCGTTAATAGATGTAAATAGGATGAAGTTGCTACTGTAGTTAACGGCAGCATTGTAAATATGATGAATGTTTCGTTAGCTATATTTGATGCATGTAGACCTTTGAGAGGTAGGGTACTTTGCCTAACCAATTCATCCATAGATACTCGGCGTGAATTCGAAGTCTATAATGGTGAACTTAGAAGCCAGCATGTTGTAGGACTCTGCACCACTCTTTCTAATACAACGAAATAAAGTAGGGCTTGGAAATAATTCTTAAGCACATGCATAATCCCATTTTTATTGCCATTGTTATTATACATGCCAACATTTCTATAAGACTGTTTTTTTTAATGAGGGTTAATGTTAAAGTAACAGAGATAATTCTTGTAATGACATTCTGGTAGACCTATTAAGCATGTTATCCTAATAAACGTCAAAAATAAAAAAAGCTCATGTATGACTATTTCTTATCTTTTCTTTAAAGAGCTATCATTTGATAAAGATTCAAGTAGCCTTAAGTATGGCATGAGCCGTATCTGATTGTTCATTTGGAAGAGGATATTATTAATATTACAACCTTATCAAGCCGGAAGTATTGACTAATATAACAAAAAAAAAACACAAGATTATAAAAAAAAAACAATAGCAACAACATGGCAATGAGTATGAGATTTTATCTTAAGGGAATGGTTTTCAAGGAAATAGGAATAATTCCATAATGTTTAAATACAAGCTACTGACAAATCACTGACATAAGTAAAAAATTGTTCTAAATATGTATTTTAATTACCAGACAATTGCAAATGTGTGTCTTGCACGTGTTAAAAATATTTTTTAATGGTCTTCAATTATATTTCAACAATACAGGGTGTTTCAAAAGTCTTTTGAGCATTAATATAAACCGGTTAACAAATGAGATCAGTTGAGTTTCGTATTGTACATATCGTCTTCCTTCTCACTATCCCTCAATCTCACCTCTTACATTCCCACCTCGGTATTCAAACTGCTTTCCACTGCATTCATTACCCCTGACAACCCCAATCTTCCCGTTGACTACCACGCTCAAAGCTTCCAAGATGTTTATACTCCCAATCACCAGGACCACTCCAGGTTGTTGTTAGGTTATGCCGGGACAACTGAACAGAATTACCATTATGTTGTCCAATTTAAGAACAATGGCATATTTTCTCAACTTATGATAATGGCATTTTCCTAAAATACATAAAACAAAGTATATAATTTCGGACAAAGCACCAATAGACAGACTTTACAAATTTATGAATGTTTTGTTTTCTTTTCTGATCCAACTCGTGCTTGATTCAACATGAAACCACAAAAATGTTTTAGATAAAGTATTTAGCAACCATGCAAACATTATTCGCAATATTGCAACTGGAAGACTCCTCTGTCGGATCATAACAGTTTTGAAACATCAACAAACTAGACAAATCTATATTTGGGGGTATGCAGAAAATTATTTTCTGCAGAGTCATTTCCGGCTTCGGCGCGCCAAAATGAAGACATTTGAAATATACCCCCAAATATAATTGATAGAACTGTATGCATGTTCTCTCTCGGGAGGACGTCTCGTGTATAGTTCTGCGATTATATATTTTCCATGATGGTCACACTGAGGATTTGCAGACATTTACGTAACGTAAATGGTAACAATGAAACCTAGGTATGCGACTAGTCATTATATTTGTATCCTTTTATTTGTCTTGCTAGCTTTGCGTTCCGGCGTTTGCCGAAATTTCTTGGGAACAATTTTTCTTAGTGGTCAGACCATATGGGGTCTACCTTTGGCATATTAGGAATCCTCCAAGTGGCCATTCTTCATATATATATGTAATATAATTTTCTGAATCTTCAGATTTTTTTCAATATGCTAAGACACTGATTTAAATTGGTATTAATTTAATTAATATCAATTTTTACAACGTATATTATAAATTTATATATAATATATATATATATATATATTATATATATAATATATATATATATAGGGAGAGTTCACGAAAAAACAAAAGACGAAGACAGGTGGTATACAAAACAAACATGTATTAGTATAAGTATATATTAGTATCTACGTGTGTGTGGAGGCGCAATGACCCAGTGGTTAGGCAGCGGACTCGTGGTCGGAGGATCGCGGTTTCGATTCCCAGACCAGGCCTTGTGAGTGTTTATTGAGCGAAAGCACCTAAAGCTCCACGAGGCTCCGGCAGGGGATGGTGGCGATCCCTGCTGTACTCTTTCGCCACAACTTTCTCTCACTCTTCTGTTGGTCTGCTCGCTTAGCCAGCGGGGTGGCGTCATTTGAAGGCTAAAACAATGCGAAGCGCATTGTGACCAGCGATGTGTAGAAACATCTGATAGCCTGGTCGGTCACGGTGATCACGGTGATATATATATATATATATATATATATATATATATATATATATATATATATATATTCTTACTTGGAAATAGATGCGTGGCGTTCGATTAAATAATAATATAAATAATAAATATATATATAGCAAATGAAAGACAAAAGATGGAATATACGAGAATTTATTATTAATCATGACAATTGTTTTGACACATCTCGCATCGATTCCTCTTGAGTGGGACACTCAACAGCTGGTTCAGGAGCATCCGGTGGTGCAGATGTATCTCGTCGAGTGGTAAATAAATACAACTCGCTAAAATGATTGTTCCGCAGCGTGACCTTCCGTTTTGCAGAAGATCAAAAATAAAATCACAGATGACAAAAAAGAGAAATGGACACGCAGTCCAGTGAGAAATGCATAAACAACATGAAATACGAAATCAAATCAGTTAAATACGTAAACAAGGAGAGAAAATGGAAAACAGGACAAGTAATACAAGGAATACGAAGAACGACCCTTCATCAGTTGTCGGTTGTCTATCTACTCCCCATTTCGAGCAATCAACGACAATATGAGTCTTCGAAGACAGTTGCTCAAAATAAAATTTTGAATTTATGGAGGGTCAAAGTTGGGAGCAAAAGCAGGACAGTGGAGACGAAAACCACGGACAGAGGCATGTTGTTCATGCAGGATTAGAAAAGAATGCCCAGTGGACGGCCGATGTAACACCGAAACATGTGAACCCTATTGCAATCGAACAAGACTGCAAATTGTGTATGATAGAAAGATATATAATCCTCATAATATCACATGATCCAGGAGGATACCTGAACTCCAGGACGGAAGCCGTGGGGAGTTTTACATATTTTTGGAAATTTTTACTTCAAAATTGGAAAACCTAGCTATCAAGCGTAGGAAGACAACTCGCCCGGCCATATTTTTTTAGGAGGAATATTTCTGGAACTATTACCAGCGTTCTTGTGTTTAAAAACATTATTTGCAGAGAACGGTTATCGTTTAGTGAAACTGAAGAGATGTCTAGTTTATGCTTGTTATGAAACAAATAAACAAATGGTTTTTCGAAACTTTTACGTTACACATACATACATACATACATACATACATACATACATACATACATACATATATATGTGTGTGTATGTGTGTGTGTATGTATGTATGTATATATATATATATATATAATATATATATATATATATATATATACATATATGTATGTATATATATATATGTGTGTGTCTGTGTGTGTGTGTGTACATACACACAAACACACACAAATTCAGAAAATGGAGAGGTAGCATTAATATAATTTATTATCTGCAAAATCCAACATATTCTCTTGCAGTTATTTCAATTTAGCCTAAAAGATTAAATTACGATAATTAAATCATTGTATTAGGCAAACACAATATCTAATAACCTAACGGTTATTAGGTATTGTGTTTTCTACCCCTCTGATGAGATTTTGCCTAATACAAGGATTTGATTATTGTAATTTAATCTTTTAGACTAAATTGAAACAGCTGTAAAGGAATATTTTGGATGTTTGCAGATAATAAATTATATTAATGCTACATCACCATTTTCTAAATATTCTTTTGAACATTTATAAACCAAGATTTATATTTAGACCTACCCCTTAATGAGGTTATTCTAACCTCTGATTGAATATATATATAGACGGGGTTCTTTCACTTTCAGTTTCCATCTACCAAATCCACTCACAAGTTTTTGGGCGGCCCAAGGCTACACTAGAAGATATTTGTCCATGGTGCCACACAGAAGGACTGAAAGCGGAACCATGTGATTGGGAAACAAGTGCCTAACAACAGACCCACGGCTATGCCTAAAAGGGGATTGGTGGTCAGTTGTATCGAACAGGCTGCCAGCCGATAAATATTCACAGGCCCGATCCCACTACTGCTCAACATGGGGGTCTTTTCCCTGCTGCGTTTCCGTCCTGGGCCGAATCGACCCTCCTTAGACAACCTGATTCTGATGAGTTCCCTGTCCAGCACCATATTTATGCTGAGCTTAACGCAGACGCCTGATCACCATACAAGACCTACTACCAGGACTCCCATTCTCAAACCGGCCAACCGGCCAACCAGACAAGCCCCCAAGTAGCTGGATTTCAGGAGCACGCTACAACTCCCAGCAACAATAGCATCATTGGTTGTAAGTTTTCCGGGGTGGGGGGTTCGTTTTCTTTTTTGCTTTGGTTTACTAATCCCTGGTTCATTGAACTTCCTCTGGCAATAGTCACAATAGTAAGTCTGTGTAAAACGGGTGGAATAATTACAACACGGGTTTTTTCTTGTTCGTGAAAGATATACAGAAGCATACAACACGCATACACATATACATAAATGATATATAAAAGAGGGAAACGAAGAGAAAATTTGTGAGAAGAGAAGAGAAGATGAAAAGAAGTTGATAAATGATAGAGAGAGAGCGACAGAGAGAGGGAGTGTAGATTGATTGATAGATAGAGAGAGAGATAAATAGATAGATAGAGAGATAGATAGACAGACAGACAGACAGATAGATAGATAAGTTTCTTTATTGGCCACACAGGGCTGCACACAGATGGGACAAGTTACAAGGTAGAGCTTTTCTTTTGGGGGATGAAAAAAACAAAAAACAAAAGAAACAAAAATAAAAAGGTGGCGTAGGTTTTCGATCAAAAGGGATCGTAAAAGGGAAGAACAAAAAAAAATTAAAATAAAATAAAATAAATAAAAAAAAAATTAAAAAAAGAAGAAATATAAAAAAGACAGATAGATAGATAGATAGATAGAGGGATAGACAGACAGACAGATAGATAGATAGATAGATAGATAGATAGATAGATAGATAGATAGATAGATAGATAGATAGATAGATAGATAGATAGATAGACAAGCAGACAGATAAACAGACAGACAGACAGATAGATAGATAGATGCGCTTCTCTCTCCCATTTTGTACTAATATTCTTTCTGGCGTACTCACACACATACACACATACACATATACACACATACACACATACACATATACACATATACATAGACACATGTTATTACACTGTGTCTTTGTCTCTCTATTCTCCCAGAATTTGTCTATCTTTTTCTATGTATTCTTCCTGTCTTTATTTCTCTCTCTCTCTCTCTCTCTCTCTGATCTCTTTCTCTATCACTCTCTACCTCTAACCTTCTGTCTGTCAGTCTCTCTCACTCTTTCTCTCTCTGACTCTCTCTCTCTCTCTCTATCTCTCTCTCTCTTCCTCTTACACTTTTCCTCGACTTCCTTCCTGAATGGACAATCAAACCCAAGGAACCCCACACCCTGCACCCGTTGCGTCTCTAACCCGCCAGCCATTGACAGCAAGAATAGAAGGCGACACGTCTCCATAGCAACAGAAACTTTCGTTCTCCTCCGCTTTTCTTAACCTCTCACCCTCCTTCACTCCGAGTGGCCACTGATTGTGGTGTGGGTGGTAGGAAGAGGAGATATGTGTCAGCACCCTCCTCCCCACACTTCACCACTCAAAAAAAATCTTGACCACAATCTCTTGATGGTCAAAGTCCACTTCATATTTTCACAGAGTATTGTAGTTGAGAGGGAGAGAGAAAGAGAGAGAGAGAGAGAGATGAGTTAGTTTCTCATTTGTTTCATTATGACAATCGCAACAATAACAGCAAAATTTTTTTTTTAAATGAGAGCAAAAACAAATACAGTAAAAAAAAAATAGCAACGATAGAAACATTACCAACAACGATAGCAACAACAATTGTCACGGCTAGACTGCACAACGTCATAGAAAGGAGGTGGCGTGTCTCAGTCGGTCTCTCTTTACTCTCTCTCTTTTACTCTTTTACTTGTTTCAGTCATTTGACTGCGGCCATGCTGGAGCACCGCCTTTATAGTCGAGCAAATCGACCCCGGGACTTATTCTTTGTAAGCCCAGTACTTATTCTATCAGTCTGTTTTGCCGAACCGCTAAGTTACGGGGACGTAAACACACCAGCATCGGTTGTCAAGCAATGCTAGGGAGACAAACACAGACACAAAGACATATACATATATACATATATATACATATATACGACAGGCTTCTTTCAGTTTCCGTCTACCAAATCCACTCACAAGGTTTGGTCGGCACCTTGGGCAAGTGTCTTCTACTATAGCCTCGGGCCGACCAATGCCTCGTGAGTGGATTTGGTAGACGGAAACTGAAAGAAGCCCGTCGTATATATGTATATATATATATACATGCGTGTGTGTGTTTGTATTCCGTATTTGTCCCCCTAGCATTGCTTGACAACCGATGCTGGTGTGTTTATGTCCCTGTTACTTAGCGGTTCGGAAAAAGACACCGATAGAATAAGTACTGGGCTTACAAAAGAATAAGTCCCGAGGTCGAGTTGCTCGATTAAAGGCGGTGCTCCAGCATGGCCACAGTCAAATGACTGAAACAAGTAAAAGAGTAAAAGAGATTGGACAGAAAATAGGCTGGAAAGAGAGAGTAACAAACTCTGCAGGGCTAGAAAACTGAAAGTTCAAAGACACTGATTTTTGAGAAGTAAATCCACAAAGCTATCATATTTTGGTCATACGATGTACCATGAGACATTGCCATCCTGACAGGAAGTGTGGAGGGGAAGAGCGCAACAGGCCGTCAAAGACGTTTCTTGAATGATAACGTCAACGAATGGACTGGACACAAGAACCTGGTTGACTGTATGCATGCAGCACAACACAGAGGGAAATGGGAAGTCTTGGCAAGCAGACCCTTTAGATATATGGAAGGCACCTGGTTGATATGGCTGAAACCTCACTTCGATAATTGGCGGTGAGTTGGTAGAGGCGTGAGATCGCCAGATAGAATGACCTGTGTTACTTATATAAGGGTCTCTAACCTCTGAATTCAAATCCTGCCAGGGCCGACTTTGCGTTTCACTTTTTCTGGATCGATGAATAAATTTCAATCAGGTACAGTTGTTGATTTCTCCTCCTCCACCCTCTCTCTCTCTGTCTCTCCCTCTCTCTTTCTCTCTCTCTCTCTCTCTCTCTCTCGCTCTCGCTCTCAATCACCAACACGGTAGACTGAAGGGAAGAGTCTTCTCATTCGTCTACCAATCTATTTAATGCCAGTGTGTGAACAAGAGGAGGCGCAATGGCCCAGTGGTTAGGGCAGCGAACTCGCGGTCGGAGGATCGCGGTTTCGATTCCCAGACCGGGCGTTGTGTGTGTTTATTTAGCGAAAACACCTAAAAGCACCACGGGGCTCCGGCAGGGGTGGTGGCGACCCCTGTTGTATTCTTTCGCCACAACTTTTTCTCCCTCTCTCTTCCTGTTTCTTGAGTAACGCTGCAATGGACTGGTGTCAAGTCCAGCTGGGAGGAAAACATACGCCACAGAAACCAGGAAACCGGGCTCATGAACCGGGCTAGGCTTGAAAAGGGCGACATTTATCGTTTATGTGAACAAGACCAAAGTAAAAAAAAGAATACAAGAATAATTATTTTGCCTCGTCAAAAATATAAGCATATCATCACTGCAAACAATTAAATTTTATTACTGTTATTGATGTTGTTCTTGTTGTGATAATTATTATTATTATTATTATTATTATTATATTATTATTATTA
>NC_043001.1:126257111-126269611 GCF_006345805.1 Octopus sinensis | reverse complement strand
CACCACCTTTATCACCACCATCTCTACCACGACCACCACCATTCACATCACTGACATCGACATCATCACCACCGCTACCGCCATCTATCTCTGTCACCACCAACCTAAATTTGGGAGACGTTATGGTATGTCAACGACCTGCTAGAAATATATTTCTTTACTGCCCACTAGGGGCTAAACATAGAGGGGACAAACATGGACAGACAAAGGGTTTAAGTCGATTACATCGACCCCAGTGGGAAGCTGGTACTTTATTTATCGACTCCGAAAGGATGAAAGGCAAAGTCGACCTCGGCGGAATTTGAACTCAGAACGTAACGACAGACGAAATACGGCTACGCATTTCGCCCGACGTGCTAACGTTTCTGCCAGCTAACAACCATACCATACCTTCCCTGCTGTTTTACGAAACGAAGTATACTATGCCCGTAGTAAGTATGGAATGGTGGTCATAGATGGAGTGGAATGCCTCTGGTCTTCGGTCTTTCAATAAGTGTCTATATGGTACTAAACAACGGCATACCACCATTAAAGTCCTCGCTGCTAAGACCATTATTTGCACTACAACACTCACTACTACCATTACTTCCTCTACTACCACCATTACTGCTGATAAAATCACCACTGACTCAACTACCATTACTACAACCAGACGATGGTTTCCAGCCCTATGGTTTTTTTGTGCTTCATACATGTGCCTGGAATAGACTCCTTCATCGTACCTCTTTCTTGGAACATCACTGCTATTTCTGCACCTTTAACATATCTTCAGATATCCGGTTTGACGATAACTTCCTGTCTAGGAGGCCCTGTGAAAATAGGTTTATAAGCTCAGCTCTTCTTGTTTATGTCATGGTTTTTGGTGCTTCATACCTATGCCCGGAATAGACTCCTTCATCGCCCCCTTTCTTGGGAGATCACTGCTATTTCTGCACCTTTAACATACCTCCAGATAGCCGGTTTGACGATAACTTCCTGTCTAGGAGGCCCTATGAAAATAGGTTTATAAGCTCAGCTCTTCTTGTTTATGTCATGGTTTTTGGTGCTTCATACCTATGCCCGGAATAGACTCCTTCATCGTACCTCTTTCTTGGGACATCAGTGCTATTTCTGCACCTTTAACATATCTCCAGATATCCGGTTTGACGATAACTTCCTGTCTAGGAGGCCCTGTGAAAATAGGTTTATAAGCTCAGCTCTTCTTGTCTATGACTATTGCTAAAGAAAAAAGAACAAAGAAAACGATCAATGGTGGTAAGAAACTCTCAAGAGATCTGAACAGTAGGTCTTTAGAGAAGAAACCTTTCTCAGGCAAGTATTTCGGCCCGTAACATCTTACTCAATAAGAGAGCCGGGCCGCATCCAAGTTTAGGAAGCCCTGTGAAAATAATGTTAATGAGCGTTGCTCTTTTTTCTCTTTTCAATTGATAAGAAAAGAATAAGAAAAGAGAAATGATATTTATATGAGCCAACAAGACTCTATGTGGACACTCGAAGTGTTAGAAATAACAGGAAAATTGACACAAATTACACCCTGCCATGTTATATGATATGGGTCTGTGTTCTCTGCACATGGAAAGAAGATGAGATGGTCAAGGTTGAAATTCTGTTCAACAAGGGCTGACACGGGGCTGTAGAAAACAAAACAATGGCAACAACTTTATATTTATACGAGCCAATAAAAGAGCGTCAATATAGCCGTTCAAAATCCTAGAAATAACAGGATAATCTGCCTCAGGTTAGACAACTCCGGAAGAAAACCAAAACTTTCAGATAGGGAATCTCGGAATCTTACACGAAGTGTTATAAAGGATCACAAAAGTACAGCTCCCAAAAATACTGCAGAGTTTAATGACCACGTCGAGAACCCAGTTTCCACAAAAACTGTTCGCCGCGAGCTGCAAAGTGTTTATAGTGGAATAAAACCTACTGAATTGGTCCCTAGAGCAGTGGAAGAATGTTATTTTCTTGGACGAGTCATTCTTTATCTTCTCTCCGACCACCGGCCGAGTATATGTGTGGAGACAGCCAAAAGAAGCATTTGACCTAGACTGCTTTCTTCCAACTTTTAAACATGAAAGAGGATCTGTGATAATCTGGGGGACTATATCTTGGAAATCCGCCGGTCCAATGGTTTCCCTTCGTGGTAGAATTAACAGTCAATACTATTTAAGCATTTTATCTGATCAAATTCATCTGAAATTAGCAGAACTGTTTCCGGAGTGAAACGCTTCTTTTCGGGATGATAATGCACCAATTCACACAGCTAAAGTTGTTACTGATTAGTACAAGGAACATTCTAGTGCCTAGATCTCAATATTATTGAGCAGTCATGGTGCATTTTAGAAAAACAAGTAAGGAGCCAATATCTTCCACATCATTACTACAAGAACTGGAGACTGTTTTAGATGAAGAATGGACAAAAATTCCTTTGGAAACAATTCAAAATATGTACAAGTCCATACCTTGTAGAATTCAAGGTGTAATTACTGCCAATGGCGGTCCTGCCCAATATTAAAATTAATTTCTTTGATATTTTAAGGTGTTTCCATTATTTTGTCCAACCCCTGTATATATTAAATTGAATTTATGAATGTGTATATTACAAAGAGTTGATGGCCTAATTTGAGCTTTATTTTAATTCATATATATATATATACATACATACATATATGTGTCTACTCATTCATGATGCACTTATGCATGTATGTGTATATGTGTGTGTGTGTTTGTGTGTGTGTGTGTGTGTGTGTGTGTGTGTGTGTGTGTTTACGTCTATGTGTGTGCCTCTGCATACACATTTAGAAACGCCATTACTGTCAACCTAATTCATTTGGAGACGATAACGGCTTAATATGTGTGTTAACACGTGTGTCTCTGACCTGACCTAAGCTGTTCTTACCTGACCTTTCGCCCTACTACTATAGACTCATCAAGACACAAGAAATGACCAAACAAGAAGATGCCCTAAATGGCCGCATGACACACTAGTTAAAAATATATCACTGGTCTTATGACACACCAATTATATCTATTATATATATATATATATATAAATATACGTAAGTAGATTATATATATATATATGTGTGTGTGTGTGTGTGTGTGTGGAGAGATAGATAGATAGATAGATAGATAGATAGATAGATAGATAGATAGATAGATAGATAGATAGATAGATAGATAGATAGATAGATATGTGACCGCGTGTGTACCGTTGACAATTTTTTTCCTCTGTCTTCCCTTCTCTGGATCTTTCCTTCTCCTATGTTTCCGACGGAGAGCTCCGCTCGAAACGTTAAACCCTCCTTCTTTCCTGAGCGTCCAATAATACTATATTTGTTCCACGTCCTCGCGTTGTTGTATTTTTTTGTGCTTTCTTGTTTAGATTAACTATATATATATATATATTGAAAGAAAGAGAGAGATCATAGAATGTCAGGAGGTATGAGAGATGAATATATTTATTTTACCTATTAATATTCTTAGGATGACGGCCGTTTCGCAGCTGTCATCCTGTGCCATAAGATTCTATGAATCCATACATGGAACTACATATATATATATATATATATATAATCATCATAATCATTTTGTCATTCTAGCGTCCATTTTTCCATGCTTGCTTAGGTTGGATGGAGTTTACTGAGGCAAACTTTCTACAACTAAATATTATTCCTGGCGCCAACCTTCATCGGTTTGCGAGGAAGGTAATATTTCCCCAAGGCCAGATATGTTATTACAGATTATTGGAAATGTTTTGACAATTACAGTCATTTTACATCTATCACGCGATGTCAAAACAATGAAACACGCACACACACACACTCACACACACACGCACACACAAACATTAAATTCTAATTCGAGGCTGATGTATTTGAGGAGAGGCAGAGTTAGGTGACTACCTTGAAAACAGTATTTGACTGGTACTTTATTTTATCGACCTCGGAAAAAAACAAAGACAGATTTGGCCACGGCCCGTTTTCAAATCTGAAAGGAAAACACCACCAGAACGAATCCCCCAAAACATTTTGTCTAACTCTTTTATGATTCTGCCGATCCATCACCCGTTATGATAATTGTTTCTATATTAGCCACAAGGCCAGAAGTTTGAGTGGGGGCGAATAGTTGATTAAACCGACCACAGTACTTGAGTGGCACTTCATTCCATCAATCCCGAAAGGATGAAAGGCAAAGTTGACTTTATTTACATTATTTACATTTAACGAGTATTTGTCTTCATCTTGTTTGTTGTTAACACAACGTTTCGACCGATATACCCTCCAGCCATCATCAGGTGTCTTGGGGAAATTTCGAACCTGGGTTCTCATTCCTAAGATATTTTTCGATGTTGTTGTTGTTGTTATTATTATTATTATTATTATTATTATTATTCAGGTCACTGCCAGGATCGATCTCGGAATCTAGGGGTTAGTAACCCGCGCTGTTTACCACTACACCATATGCCTGTGGGAGGGTATATCAGTCGAAACGTTGTGTTAACAACAAACAAGATGAGGACAAATATCCGTAAAATGTAAATAATGTAGATAATGTACATAATTCCTCATCTCTTCAATATAGACAGTTGACTTTGTACGGATTTGAAAAGAGAACGTAAAGAGCCGGAACAAATACAATCGGCCAATCTGTCATCTTCAAAGATATATGATTATCTGATTAAGGCACAAGGTTTGAAATTTAGGGTCAGGGTCTTAATTGATTTAAATGACCCTAGAAGTTGGCTGGTACTTTATTTTATTGATCTCGAAAGGATGAAAAGCTAAGCTGAACTCGCGGGATTTGAACTCAGGAGGGAAAGAACCTGAAGAAATACTGCAAAGCAATTTTTCCGATGCCCAAACTAGTCTGCCAGCTCACCGCCATAAATTCTAAAAAAGTGATGCTTTTTTTTTATGCATAAGACAAACTCCAGTACTTGACTTGTGGTTTATTTTATCGATTCCGGTTGGATGAAAGCCAAAGGTGACCTCAGCGGTATTTGAACGCAGAACATAAACAGCTGGAATAATTACCGCAATGTGTTTTGCTGATGCCCTAGCGTTTCTGCTAGATCACCGTCTTCAGTTCTATAATTACCTCTAATTAAAAATAGTCTTTATAACACAATGTAACACATGTTTTGTTTATTTGTATTTTTTAATGCTCATATTTGCATTTTTTGCCACTAAATTCAAAAATCACATTCATTTTGACGAAACATCGATAGTTATTTATTTATTCCTAATTTCATATTTGCTCGTTGTATTTGTAACTTTTCTCTACAGCACTTTGTTGGTTCAATTTATTCTAGTATTGTAAGGATAATTACACAACATTTAGTACTTTTTCATATATTGAAAAGTATGTAGGAAGTATGATATTAATTAGAACAAAAAGAAACAATAAAACTCTGCACTGTAAATGCCTTGATAATTCTTTTCTTAAGATGAGAAGTGCTTTTTGACGATCGAGATTTTCTGGAGTGTATACCTTCATCTCTTCTGACTAGAGACCATATATAATCTCCCATCGTCCTTGCTATCTTCTTTCCATAGTTGCGACATCCTGATGAAATCTTTCACTATGCTCCTCACTGACATCACCCAAGTTTTCGGGAAAAAATCTAGGTGAGAGTGCAAAAAATTAACCTTTAAGGACATATGACAACCAATTTTCTTGGAGTTTTCAATAAGCTTTACTACCAGCTCTTTGTAATTAGGATCCTTGTGATTTCCTAGAAATCCACGAACTACATCACGAAATGCACACCAAGCTTCTTTTTCAACTTTTGTCATCGCTCTTTCTAGTTTCTTCGACTTTAACATTGCATTTACTTGGGGCCCAACAAATATGCCACCCTTGATCTTAGCCTCAGATAGCTTTGGAAACATACGACAAATTTCTTGAAAAGCTTCTCCTCTAAAATCTAAGGCCTTCACAAACTGTTTTACTAATCCGAGTTTGATATGAAGTGGGGGTATTAAGATTTTGTTGGAATCTATTAGAGGCTGTTTGAGAACATTTAACATTCCTGGCTGCAGTTCCACTCTTTGGGGCCAATGTACTCTCTTGTAATGATGATCATCAGCTCTGCTCTCCCATAAGCAAAGGAAACATGAATACTTTGTGTATCCCCCTTGCAAGCCAAGCAAGAAGGCAAGCATCTTGAAATCACCACAAACATCCCACTTGAACTCACCGTAATTTATTTTGTCGAGAAGTTCTTTGACATTGGAGTGTGCAAGAGGCAAAGAAGGATATTTATTTCCATTGTGGAGCAACACTGCTTTGAGGCTTCGTGTTGAGCTATCTATGAACAGTCGCCATTCTGCAGAATCATGCTTGAGTCCAATAGCAGTAAACAAACCAATCACATCTTTACAATAACACAGATCATTAATATTTTCATAGTAAATTTCAAATTCTTCATAGCGCTTCCAGTACAGAGATGCCTTTCAGTCTTCCCCCAGTAGATTCCATTCCTTCAACCTTGATGAAAGAAGTTCAGCTCCTGACTTAATCCCTGATTAAATCATATAGCTCACTCTGATTTGGAAAATGAGTCTCCGAAGTCGTTCGTGGTACGAAAGCTTCCTCCATTTCTTGGCTGCTGCTACTTGTTGACTCTTCAGATGAATATTTTATGGCAGTAGTGATACTCGTAAACTGCCATCGTGTGGGACAGATGCTCTAGATGATGGTATGTCTGGATACTTAAGAGCTTCTCTTCCTTTCACTTTTCTGTACTTTGTCACATCGATCATACAAAAGTAACAGTCATCGTGATGGTACTTTGGCTCTCTCCATACCCTTGGAATGGCAAAAGGAATTGACCTTCCTGTTCATCTTAACCATCCTTCTAGAGTAGATCGATAGTTTCCACATATCACATGTGGGGCCCATGGTTTGTCCTAGTCACCCATGGGCATTCTGAAATAGTCTGTACGCTAGCCACAATTTTTGCACCTTTCACGATCTTATGTAATACCTGCTTTTTTCCAATATAATAACCACATACATAGCAAAATGTATCTGGAGAATTTTTACATACTCTAGTAGCCATCCTGAAAGTAGCAGAACTTAGTAATTGGTCTGAAAGGGAAAATTAGACATACATTTAGTAGCGGAACATTATAACGATTCCGAATATATAATAATATTAAAAGTCGACATATTTTCCTAACTGCTGATGAAACACAAAAAATAATTTCATTTTTGGAATCAGCAGAAAAAATGGATTGATAAACAATAAAAAAAATACAATATACAATTTTTTTTTTTTTGAAAATTATTACGTTGTGTAATTAAAAATAGTCTTTATAAATGAATTTATAAGTGAATGTTTCAACTATACGACTATCCTAGAGTTAATCCAAAATGCTTTAAAGAGGACCGTTGTCATTAGATACCATATGGGAGCGTTGTCAGATCCCTAGTATTATGCGCGTGAAACCTAAATCTCTTCAAGTCCATTCTTCCTAAAATTTAGTCCATTGCAAGTGGCAGTTCTATCTAAGCTTGGTACTTAACGAAAACAAACAAAAAGAAATACTCATTGTTAAGTTTACTGACCAAATACACATCGATGTACTGAGAATAGATTTGAACGTAAGACCTCTGATTATTACAATTCTATATTAACACGCCATTTTGTTCTTCCCTTTGAAAAGTTTGAGCATTGAATGCTTATTTCATCTTGTTTTATTTCTATTCATTTATTTATTTATTATTATTATTATTTATTATTATTATTATTATTATTATTATATTATTATTATCATCATTATTATTATTACTATTACTATTACTATTACTATTATTATTATTATTATTATCATCATCATCATCATCATTATTATTATTATTATTATTATCATCATCATCATTATTATTATTATTATTATTATTATCATTATTATTATTATTATTATTATTATTTCATCATTGTTATTATTATTATTATTATTATTATTATTATTAAAATTATTATTATTATTATTATTATTATTATTATTATTATTATTATTATCATCATCATCATTATTTTTATTATTGTATTTCCTTTCCTGTGCGATCAACAACGTATATAATGGCAAATATCTATTTTGTGCCCACCTGAAGGAACTAACAGGAAATGACTCCTGTGAATCTAACCGAAGTTACACCATCACAGAGACATATCAGCCTACGCCCCGAAGCATCCGGAAATGATCGAAAACACCCGGAGCTAACCGGAAATCTCTATGGATTTTGTAAATTTTATTTAAAACAATATGATTGTATACGAATGAATAAATTATTCGCATTGATATACACACTAACAGCTGCGTCACTTTAGCAGAAAGGAATAACGGAAGGCAAAAAAATGATTCCAAAGAGATCAACGAAGAAGAGAAAAATGAAGTTGGGTGGAGAAAATAACCGGAAATATAAAAGCGGATATGATCAGATCAAAACTGAAACAAAATGGGCGACAAGTTTATCAATATATAAAACTGTTACGTTGAAGTTAAATAATCGATAGAAACACTTAAGAGATAATTCATTTAGTAAATGTATACTCGTCATTTGTTTCAGTATTTTAATATGGAATAATTTCATAACACCCACGTATGTTTACACATACCCACACGCACGCCCGTGCACACATGTATATATCCCATCTTGATTTACACCGGAGATGCAGTCCAGACATCAAAAACTCTTGTCAAAAGAAGCATGCTAAACGAATAATTCGTGTGGTACACACAGAACAGCAAGAATTCAAACAATAATGTTTCTGCTCATTCTCAATACGTTCTGGCAGATTCGAACGTGAATATCTGACCGTTGTTGCTTTTCATCATCGAAGAATGCCTCCTTTCTTTAGATTGTAACACACGTGATTCACCGTGATCATAGAGCACGTGATTCATCGATGGTAGGTAGCTGGCAGAAACGTTAGCACGCCGGGCGAAATGCGTTGCCGTATTTCGTCTGCCGTTACGTTGTGAGTTCAAATTCCGCAGAGGTTGACTTTGCCTTTCATCCTTTCTGGGTCGATTAAATAAGTACCAGTTACGCACTGGGGTCGATATAATCGACTTAATCCGTGTGTCTGTCCTTGTTTGTCCTCTCTGTGTTTGGCCCCTTGTGGGTAGTAAAGAAATAGGTATTTCGTCTGCCGTTACGTTGTGAGTTCAAATTCAGCCGAGATCGACTTTGCCTTTCATCCTTTCGGGGTCGATAAATTAAGTACCAGTTACGCACTGGGGTCGATATAATCGACTTAATCCGTGTGTCTGTCCTTGTTTGTCCTCTCTGTGTTTGGCCCCTGGTGGGTAGTAAAGAAATAGGTATTTCGTCTGCCGTTACGTTGTGAGTTCAAATTCCGCCGAGATCGACTTTGCCTTTCATCCTTTCGGGGTCGATAAATTAAGTACCAGTTACGCACTGGGGTCGATGTAATCGACTTAATACCTTTGTCTGTCCTTGTTTGTCCTCTCTGTGTTTGGCCCCTTGTGGGTAGTAAAGAAATAGGTATTTCTTCTGCCGTTACATTGTGAGTTCAAATTCCGCCGAGATCGACTTTGCCTTTCATCCTTTCGGGGTCAATAAATTAAGTACCAGTTACGCACTGGGGTCGATGTAATCGACTTAATACCTATGTATGTCCTTGTTTGTCCCCTCTGTGTTGGCCCCTTTTGGGTAATAAAGAAATAGGTAGGTAATTTTGAGATGCTGTGGTATTTTGACTTTAGTGTATGTCTTCTCAGTCGAAGTTACTTCGCAGGACCGATGAATCTAACAAGAATACGGGCTATTGTATAGAAATCAGCAAACAATTTACAATTATTTACTGATGCGTGCTTATGAGTGCTGAATAGATAATTCATAAAGTGCACACAGAACTGCGAGAATTCAAACAATAATGGATCTATTCATTTATAGTAAGTTCTGGCCGGTTCGAACAAAAATATCTGATCGTTGTTACTTTTCTTCATCAGAGAATACCTCCTCCCTTTAGATGGGAGGGGGGGGACAAACACAGACACAATCTCATATATATATATATATATACTCTTTTACTCTTTTACTTGTTTCAGTCATTTGATCGAGCAACTTTAATCGAGCAACTCGACCCCGGTACTTATTCTTTTGTAAGCCCAGTACTTATTCTATCGGTCTCTTTTGTCGAACCGCTAAGTGACGGGGACATAAACACACCAGCATCGGTTGTCAAGCAATGCTAGGAGGACAAACACAGACACACAAACACACGCACGCATATATATATGTACATATATACGACGGGCTTCTTTCAGTTTCCGTCTACCAAATCCACTCACAAAGCTTTGGTCGGCCCGAGGCTATAGTAGAAGACACTTGCCCAAGGTGCCACGCAGTGGGACTGAACCCGGAACCATGTGGTTGGTAAACAAGCTACTTACCACACAGCCTCTCCTGCGCCATTATATATATATATATATATATATATACCAAATCCTCTCACAAGGCTTTTGTCAGTCCGAGGTTATAGTAGAAGGTACTTGCCCAAGGTATCACGTAGTGGAACTGAACCCGGAACTATGTTGTTGGGAAGGAAGCTTCTTATCACACAGCCACGCCTGCACCTATATGTACACACTCAGAACGTAAGGACAGAAGAAATGCCACCAAGCATTTTGCGAGGGGTGGCAATGATTCTGTCTAGTCACCGCCTTAGAGAGCTTAAATATTGGTTTTTAATTTTTGGCACAGGGGCCAGCATTTCTGGATGATAAGGTAAGTCGATTACATCGACTCCCCAATGTTGAACTAGTGCTTAGTCAACCTCGGTGAAATTTGAACTCAGAACGTAAAGAGCGATAAACTGCTGTGAAGTATTTTGCCCAGTGTCCCAACGATTACCCCAGCTCGCCGCCTTGGGGAGCTTAAATATTAAACATTAAGACGCTATATTTTTCTTCAGTTCCTCTTTAGATCTTCTTTATTACATATTTCCTTACTTTTTCTATAATCTCTTTTTATCTGAAAAAGAATAAATTTCTCAGGTCCAACGACATTTCAATATCTTCCAAGCTTTGTCTCCTGAATAAAAAAGGATTTCACATACGGTAGTTAGTGTCTGTTTATTATCCAAACGATTAATTTCTAGAGGACCAAAAAACACCGGCCTCGAAACCCCTCGTATTGTTATCTTCCGGATGACACGTCTTTACTGACAGTTATTATTGTAATTTTTATTAACCAACGAATAAATTTCGCATTACGAATTGAGTTTACGAGACATCTTAAGTGTTATCTTTCGGATGAAATTATTTCAATGACAGTCGCTCTTGAAGCTTTATGGTCATTTTTTATTGTCCGTTATTCGGCGGCGTTAAATAATGTGTGTATGTATGCATATATATATATATATATATATATATATGTGTGTGTGTGTGTGTGTGTGTGTGTGTGTGTGTGTGTGTGTGTGTGTGTGTGTATGTATGTGTGTATGTATGTAAATACAATGTGACTTAGATGGAAGATATAGTTATGCTCCTGATACAAAACTATGTTGCGCTGCTTCATCATCAAATAACATTCAATTGGTTTCACTTTTGACTTTGTGACTTATGAATAGCAATGATGTATATGCATATTCCCTACACATACACACACACGCACACACACTTATACATATACATATATGCATATATATATATGTGAATGTAAACATATGTATATATATATATATATATGTATATATATACGTGTGTGTGTGTGTGTGTGTGTGTGTATTACATTACGTATAGAAGGGAAGGCAACAGACACATTCATGTATACATACATATTTATGTTTTTATATCTACCTACATACATACATACATTCATACATATATGTGTATATAAGTATATATGCACACAAATACACACAGACTCGTGTACGCACACACACACACACACACACAAACACACACACACACACACACAAACACACACATACACATACATATATATAGCTATATATCAAAGAAGATTACTCTGCATGATTTTGTCCTGGTATTCGAATCTCCTAACTCTAGTCCAAGAATTCCAATATATGGAGGAGAGTACCAGTCAGAATAAAATTTCGATCGTTCTCTATACCTATCACGTGTATGGTGGGTGAGTTGAGGAGCGTGCCTGCGTATGCGCATTGCGTGTGAGTCAGCGTTTCTGTGAGTGCCTGTGTAGAGGGTTATAACCGCAGCTTCTGTTTTTCAGGGTCTTCCCGTTTTTACTCTTATATATTCTGCAGATGTTGCCCATTAATAAAAGATATCTGTTGTATCAGCTAGCACAGTTTGAAGAATATCTAATAATAATATGAAACTGTGAATTACGGAACCCTGCATCTTGGAACTGTGACCCTACATATTAAGTATTTGTTCTACCTATATATTGATTTCTATTTTTACTTTGTTCGTAGAATTACCATCTAGGTAATCTTACTTCCAGCTATATGGATTTATATACGTATATACACA
>NC_043001.1:126247111-126252111 GCF_006345805.1 Octopus sinensis | reverse complement strand
TTATATATATTACATACGTACACACAGCTTAAAACACATACACACATATATTATACATATACACACATACACCTACCAATATACCTAGATTCTAACATACTGGTCTATCTATATTCATCTATCTACCTGTAGATAGATAGATAGATAGATAGATAGATAGATAGATAGATAAATAGATAGATAGATAGATAGATATATATATAGATAGATAGATAGATAGATAGATAGATAGATAGATAGATAGATAGATAGATATAAAGGTAGATTGAGACTGACAGGGATAGGTGCATGGCCGCAGTCTAATGGCAGAAACAAGTAAGATATATATATATATATATATATTATATATATATATTCTTAATATATGTATATATTCTTAAGTTACTTTTCAGGATTTTCCATCATTTATTCTTTGTTCGTGTGTGAGTATGGAGTTCAGGACGTTGTGTGTGTGTGTGTGTGTGTGTGTGTGTGTATGTCTGTCTGTGTGTAATGCGTGTGTGTGTACGTGTGCTTCTCTGTGTGTGTGAGTGTACGAGCGTCTGTGTGTGTATGTTTTTCTTTTCTCTCTCACATCTAACTTTCCAGCTTCCCTTGCCTTCCTAGCTTCCCTCCCCACACCTCCTTCCGCTCGTTCCCTTCATGCATCAGTTTACCCTATTCATACCAACCTGTAATCGTCTGCTTCATTCAAAATAACTTCCCCGGTCTACTTCTTGTAATTTATATTTAATTTTATTTTACTTTTTATTTTTACTTTTATAAATATATTTCCCTCTAAAGCAGTCCGTGTCTGCCTGACCGAAAACCATTTTCCTCTCATGTAAACAAAAACATCACTCTCAGTCTGTCTGACACCGATACTTCCCCATCCTCATCTCCACACATGCCCTCTTTCGGAGGAACTAAGTCAAATTTCAAATCAAATACATGAAGATTAAAGATTTAAATAACAAACAAGAGGACGTGTACATGGAATGTATTAGTTTGAAACTCGGTAAGAAGTGAAAGTTTTCGACGTTTCGGGCATAATTTTTCGTCGGAATGGAACGGAAAGGTTCAAAGATGGAGAAAAAAATCACTAACAACACGTGTGTAGTTACATTACTCAAGTCGAATTTCTCTGATTTGGCTTTTCTCAAAGATGCTATCCAGCTGGACGGATGATGTTTTGCTGCTGCTTTCTCCCCTCTTTTACTTTCTCCTCTCACTTCAAAGCAAATGTCGCTTTTTTTTCATTTTATCCTCTCTTTCAATTTCTGCTCTCTCCAAAACATAAGAAATTAAAAGAATTTTACGAAATTAACGAACGATCATATGATCCCATATGTGTCGAGTTGACAATTTTGCTTCTTTTAAACGAAAGAATGCCATGCAATAACTTCTTTTGACACACACACACACACACACACACACACACAACACACACACACACACACAGATTCTAGGTAAAACTTCTGTGCGAATTATGTTATTTCTTGCATTGTGCACGAGCAAATTTAAAGCTCACATCCATTTGAAATGATCTTTTCCTATTGCATAATTTGTCTGTGATGAGCATATTTAAAAACCTTGATCTTCGATATAAACTTAAAAGAAAGTTTTCCCAGAAATCCTGTCCTTTACCCCTTCTTTCAAGCCTTCAGATTCCTATGCTTGCGATTCAGGACATTAGGATTTCACTCACAAAACACGTTCTCAATATTTTAATTTTCTCCCTTTCTACACCAAATTTATAGTTTAGTTTTTTCAAATATTTTTCTTGGTAATCCATGGAGAAAAAAACCAAGAGTACGAATCTCTAAGAATTTAACCCATCACCTCACCACTTTCAAAAAGCTACACACTTGCAATGTTTCACTTTTAGCTTCTTGGAAAGCGGGGAAGTTTCTTCAGAAATATTGTCGTTTACCTGTTGTTTCTAGCATGCCGGGTTTTCTGGTGGTGGAGGGCTGGTATTTTCTAAGTTTGCTATTTCAGTAAAATTCTACGCATGCGGGAAGCATCTGACAAAAGTGAAAGCGAGTAGGTGATGCTGGTGTGTTGATGTCCCTGTAACTTACAACATGGCGGCAGTCAAATGACTGAAATACAAGTAAAAGAATAAAAGAATATATATATATAATATATATATATATATATATATATATACACATACTACATACATACATACAACATACATACATAATATATTATAGTACATAATATCATATTATATATCTATATTCTTTCTTTTTTTCTTTTTTACTTGTTTCAGTCATTTGACTGCGACCATGCTGGAGCACTGCCTTTAGTCGAGCAAATCGACCCCGGGACTTATTCTTTGTAAGCCCAGTACTTATTCTATCGGTCTCTTTCGCCGTACCGCTAAGTGACGGGGACGTAAACACACCAGCATCGGTTGTCAAGCAATGCTAGGGGGACAAACACAGACACACAAACACATACACCCACGTATATATAGATATACATATATACGACAGGCTTCTTTCAGTTTCTGTCTACCAATCCACTCACAAGGCATTGGTCGGCCCGGGGCTATAGCAGAAGACACTTGCCCAAGGTGCCACGCAGTGGGACTGAAACCGGAACCATGTGGTTGGTTAGCAAGCTACTTACCACACAGCCACTCCTGCGCCTATGTATGGAAGTATGTATGTATGTATGTATGTATGTATGTAGTATGTATGTATGTACGTATGTATGTAGTGATGTATGTATGTATGTAGGTGTAGTATGTATGTATGATGTATGTATGTATGTTAATGAAGTATGTATGTATGATGTATGTATGTAATGAAGTATGTATGTATGTAATGAAGTATGTATTGTATGTATGTATGTATGTAATGAATGTATGTATGTATGTAATGAAGTATGTATGTATGTATTTATGTATGTAAGAAGTATGTATGTATGTATGTATGTATGTATGTATGTATGTATTCATGTATGTAATGAAGTATGTATGTATGCATGTATGTATGTATGTATGTATGTATGTATGTATGTATGTATGTATGTATGTATGTAATGAAGTATGTATGTATGTACGTGTCTATGTATCTATGTATGTATCAATGAAACAAAAACAAACAAGCCTTCCCTAATTCGTGAGCTTTGTAATACTTGATACAGCAGTATTTTTGCATACATTACTAGGGGGTCCCGACTTGGTTATCCGCACCACTGCTGTCAATTATGTATTGTGATAAAACCTGTTTGTGCTGACTACGGGTAGCGGAGTGGCAAATTTCTTATCTGTGACCCATTCGCATATTCTTCCCACTGTAAGTTATATTATATGTTGTTCTTGTTTATAGTTGTTTTATTCAAACAACTTTGACATCACACCAGCAGCTGACTTCATCGACAGGACATGTTAGAATATTTACATTCTTTGTAAGTGATTTATTTCTCTTTGTATTTATTTCATTCATTTACTTATTGTTTTTGTTGTTGGTGTTGTTATTATCATTATCATTATTATTATTATTATTATTATTATTATGATTATTATTATTATTATTATTATTATTATCATCATCATCATCATCATCATCATCATCATCATCATCATTATTATTATTATTATTATTATTATTATTATTATCGCTATCATTATTATATTATTGTTATTATATTATTATTATTATTATTATTATCATCATCATCATCATTTATTGTTATTATTATTATTATTATCTTTATTATCATATTATTATTATTATTATTATTATTATTATTATTATATTATTATTATTATTATTATTATTATTATTATTACTTTGTTTTGAATATTCAAATTTAAGTCGAGACAACAAAGACAGGTCAGTTGTTTTCTCTTTGGAGGTTTCCTTTCACACGTACAGAAGCGGCAAGGTGCAACTTATAAAGGAGAACAGAATGAAAAACAAAACAGCTGGAAAATACAAAAGAAAGGGCAACGTGACATTAAAATAAACAGAGAGATTTGGCAAGTGAAGGAACATCAGGTAAGGATGTTTACGCATGCGCGCGCAAACACGAGCTCGCGCGCATATATGTCGTAAATGACAGAGAAATAGCTTGATGAAATTTTATTTTGCAATAAGAAAATTCAAATATAACGACATATTGTTTCGTAACTGAACATCATGTAGATAATTTATACTATTATATTTAATAATATATAAATTACGTACATGTCTGCATTAATGCGAAATGCAGAATATATTTGAAAATAAGCTACATCCTGATGATTGGAAGTTTTTTTTTGTTTTGCATTTTACATTAATACAGACATGAAAGGGATTTATTTATTATTAGATATAATAATATAAATCATTTACATGTTTTTAATTTACAAAAGAATTTGTCGTGATATTTGAATTTTCTTACTGTTAAATAAAATTTGATCAAACTATTTCTCAGTCATTTATGATTTTACACTCTCCTTATTATTTTGTCTTGTAGTGTACTATATATTCTATTAGTTTTGTAGAGTGATACATTAAGTAGCTTTTTTATGAACATCTCCGGATTACTTGAATCCATTTATCGTGACTTAAATGACTTCTTACAATTAATCTCTTATAATTTAATTATTATAAACCGATGTTAACTTAGTATATATATATTTCTAGTCTTTTGATAGTCAAACGGAAATGTTTAATCTATACTTTATAATTTAGCGTATATTTGAATATAGCAATAGCGGTTTAAGTTAGCGGACTTTTAGTTATAAAATACTAGGTTACGAAAAAAGACGGTGTCATATGAATTATGTACCTTATGAAAAATTACTTTCTCTATCTTGAATAATTATATGTATTCTTTGCATTTAATGTTTTAGAAATATGTGAGTGGATTTCTAGTTAATACCGCGGCCTTGGTGTCGTTTTTTTTGGGGGGGGGGTAGATGTCTGCATGCTGTATGTGCAATCGGTTGGGTTCATCTGTTTTCCATGTGTATAGTTACGATTATACCTCTTATATTATTTATTTTATTTATTTATGAT
>NC_043001.1:126244381-126247011 GCF_006345805.1 Octopus sinensis | reverse complement strand
AAACGTTAAATCCTCCTTCTTTCTTTCCTTTCCTGAGCGTCCAATAACACTATACTTGTTCCACGTCCTCGTGTTGTTGTGTTTTGTCTTTGTGTTTTCATGTATATATATACATATATATATATATATATATATATATATACATGAAAACACAAAGAGAAAACACAACAACACGAGGACGTGGAACAAGTATATATTATATATATATAATATCTATATATATATATATATATATAGTAATAGTAATGGTAAGACAAGAAAAGAATGAAAGAGACCTCGATATTATGTAAATAGAGGAATTTATCTGTAATATAATATAAAATGCACTTTTTTATTGCCTCGATAATTGATGAGATGCCGGAGCAGATTTCCGTCCCGACATCCGAAACTTGGAGTCTTATTATGGCAACTGAATAATTGTCACATATTATATTACGGCTATATATATATATATTATATATATATATATACAATAATAATAATAATAAAAATAATAATGATGATGATGATGATGATGATGATGGTGATGATGATGGTGTTGGTATTGGTGGTGGTGGTGTTGGTGTTGGTGTTGGTGGTTCTGGTGGTAGTGGTGGTGGTGGTGATGATGATGATGATGATGATGATGATGATGATGATGATGATGATGATGATAGGAAAATGGGTTCAGAACTTTATCATGGTAAAATGTAAGACAGTATTTACATTTCTAACCAATCAGCTACCGGTTTCGATCGCTTTGAGATGATGATCTAGTCAAACTGAAATAAAAGGGAAACTAAAATGGAATAAATTAAATCTGATTAATGTTTCTTAATATCAGTTCCGGGAGTTCAGACGTTCTTCTTACAAATAATTATGTGGTGCTGTATTTCCTTTCCTCCGATTGTTGCCGGGTGGAAGTCGACAGAAGTAGTCTCTCTCACTGACCCTCACATTTACTCATGCAAGCACACACACACACGCACACACACACACACACACACACACACACACACCACACGCACGCACACACACACACACACGCACGCACACACACACACACCACACACACACACATTGTGGAAGCCGCTTATTATAATCACGTATAATGTTATTAAAATTCTGTTCCACTCTCCGCTAAATGCTATCAAGCAAATAGCTTTCATCATACATACTGGCACTCCGTCGGTTACAACGACGAGTGTTCCAGTTAATCCGATTAACGGAGAAGTTTGCACATGATATTAACGTGTAAGTGGCTGAGCACTCCGCAGATATGCGTGATCTTAACGTAGGGTCTCACGGGAATTCAGCGTGATACAGAATGTGACAAGGTCGGCCCCTTTGAAATACAGATACAATTAATTTCTGCCAGGTGAATGGACTGGAGCAACGTGAAATAAAGTATCTTGCTCAAGGACACAACGCACCGCCAGGAATCGTACTCACAACCTTACGTTCATGAGCCGAACAACCCTGACCACTAAGCTACGCCCCTTCATCATACATGTATAAATGCATACACGCGCGCACACACACATACACACACACATACATACATACATACATACATACACACACACATACATACATACATACATACATACATACATACATACATACATACATAACGTATATGCATACATACATACATACATACATACATACATACATACATACATACATACATACATACATACATACATACATACATACATACGTATATGCATACATGCATTTGCCCTGCAGATATATATACCTCTCTGAAAATCAAAGAAAAAGAAGATATCTGTGGACAACTGCTTCAAAACCTCCAGTTTTTATATCCAGACTATGAATTCATATTCATACCAATAATAATTGCAACACTAGGTTTTGTTAGTAAATGCTTAAAGGAGAATCTGGATAAACTGGGGTTGTCAGAAAGAGAACTCGACCGGCAAATTCGTACATTACAAGTGCGATGGAACAAGTGAGTGGAACAGTAAAAATATGCAAGACTTTTCTCAAGATCCAAATGTGAATTTGTCCGTGTTAACTACATCCCAAAGATGGAGCCTTGTATCTTGGTTGGAAACCGGCTCCTTCCTCGGTGCAAGATTTATAATAATTAAAAAATAGAGGAGACATACATACATACACATACGCACACAAATATACATACATACATACATACATACATACATACATACATACATACATACATACATACATACATACATACATACATACTCACACAAATATATATACATACACACACAAATACACATACATACACACACACACACATATTTAAATATCAAGCTTCATCAATGAAAGAGAAAGAGCATTCTTGGTGAATTGTTGCTTTAAACAGAATTCTTTTCCCTGCTGCTAGAATATTTGAAATTTCTATCTTATGACTCGCTTGCAGCATAATTTTCTTGAACACTGGCATTAGGTTCCTTGCAGCCTTTCTTGCTATGCAGAAATCGTCGATGTTTGCGGTGCTCCGGGACGATTATTGTGGCTCTTCTTATCTCTTTATTGCCCACAAGGGGCTAAATATAGAGGGGACAAACAAGGACAGATAAACGGATTAAGTCGCTTACATCAACCCCAGTGCATAACTGGTACTTGATTTATCGACCCCGAAAGGATGAAAGGCA
>NC_043001.1:126239381-126241881 GCF_006345805.1 Octopus sinensis | reverse complement strand
ATTATACAAATTTGGAACACAAAACAATTAAGATATGAACGAAATATTAATTTTCAAATGTTAGAAAAATATGTACACCCTAAAGGAAATTTGCTATATTCAATATTTTATCCACTTTTTTTTTACTAAATCCAGATACTGCTGATAATTTCAATTCTAATAAATTATTTCGCCTGGCATTTTTGCACCGGTCAGAGTTATTCCATTTGCAGGAATTCTGATTTGTGTGCCGTGGTAAAAAAAATCGTCTTCATTGTGTTTAAAATGGTACCAAAAGGAAAAGAATTGTCTGAAGATTTGAAGAAAATTTTTTTATGTGCACAAGAATTGTTTAGGAGACAAGTTAGTTTGCAAACGAATACATATTAGCGTAAACACAGTTGCCAAAGTAATCCAGAAGTACAAAGCTACTGGATTGTTAAGCAATAAACATTGTCCAAGTCGTCCTTCTATTTTAACTGCCCGTGATATTCGCCACATCCAGCGTTGCGTGATGGATGACAGGCGTCGTACCGCTTCGTCTTTGGCCCAAGAAGTGTCTTCTGTTAGTGGAAAGAGTGTATCTGCCCAAACAGTTCGGCGAAGTTTCAACCAGTGTAATCTTCATGGATGCATTCCTCGTAGGAATTCTCTCTTCACTACCAGGCATAAATCAAGTCGTCTTTCTTTTGCCGAAACCTATGTGAGTAAGGGGAAGGAGTTTTGGAATAAAACTCTTTTTTCTGACGAGATTGAAATCAACTTGTTTGGGTCAGATGGTATTAAACAAGTATGGCAATGACCAGGTGAAAATAATAGCTACAAATGCACCGTGTATGCTTTGCGGATGCATGAGTGCGGCTGGTGTGGGAGGACTCACATTTATTGAGAGAACAATGAATTCAAGGCTCTATGGTGACATGTTGCAGAAAACAAGGAACTAGATGAACATTCCATGTTCCAGCATGACAATGACCCTAAACACTCTTCAAAGATGACGACTAAGTTTTTATCAGATAAAAAGGTAAAGTTATTGCCTTGGCCTACCATGTCACCTGATTTAAACCCAACAAAACATCTAAGGGGTGTTTTGAAAAGAGGGTTGAGGAGAAAAATTCCCGCAATGTAACACAGTTGAAAGACACCATTCAGGATGTTTTTGCTATACATCACACATATGTTGATATATATGTGTTTGTTTGTATGTGTGTGTGCGTGTGTGTGCGTGTGAATGCGTGCGCGCGCGGCATGCATATGTATGTGTATCTTCATGACGAATCGCAAGGTTGTAAATCCGCTTAACCATGTGATCTTGTGCGTCTCCAGGGTGCTACAAAGTACGTCCTGGGATGTCTGTATTTGTTGAGAATATCAGATCTAAAGTTTAAGATATCATCAAAATTGTTAAGCGACTAAGTTCAAATATCATTAGTTTAGTCACACTGTTACCTTCAAAATAAAGAAAATGAGGGAAGTGGAATGTCTTCATACTTTCAAAATATAATTGAAAATTTGGAGAAAAGTACACTAAATTCGGTGAAGAAGCTTGCTTCGTACAGATTTTATGTATTAAGAAAAAGAATGCCGACAGAATTTAGATTAAAAATTATTTATTTAGCACTTTCGTTCCTTTCATGAACGATTTCGTATAGAAACTTCAACTTCAGATCTTTTCAACTAACTCACTTGTAAATAAAATGTGTTAATTTTCTATAAGAAGTCATTCATGATGAATCTTTGAAAGGAACAAAAGTGCTAAATAATAGTTTGTATTCAAATCCTACTACATTTTTTTAATTTCGCTTTGATATGTGGTTTGTGACTGATGAATATGTTTGAGATATTTCCCAACACATGAAACTTTTAGTAGCACATAAATACATGCATTGTCTCTATTGAATAATATTTATCTCTCACCAGATAGAGTACTTTTTTTTGTTGATCTTGCCATCACGGAACAGTACATTATATATAATATACTGTTCCGTGATATATATATATATATAACGGAGAGGGTTGCGAAAACCTTTGCATGTCTAGAAATAGCAGCAAAAACAGCTATAAAGCCACTATAACCACTCACAAACATTGATATATTCGTAAATAATTAATAAATGATTATGAATTGTTTATGATATGTCCTTCGTAATGTATTTCTACATTCCTCTTTAATTATATTATGCCCCTCCCTGTCTGTATTCATTCGGTTTCGTTGTATGTCTCCACTGAATTTTTTTTTTTTTGTTCCCAACATTGACTTAAATTTCTTTTAGAATTTATGGGAACTACTGTCATTCAAGACTCATATTGCCGTTTGAATGCTCGAAATGAGGAGTAGACAGACAGCCGACAACTGACGAAGGATCCTTTTTCTGTGTTAACTTATCCTGTTTTCCAATTTTTTCTCGTTGTTTAGGTATTTCACTCGTTTTTGTCCTGTAGCTACTTTCCATGTCTCGTATATATCTCTCGCGTGTATATTATTTGCATGTATCAGGGACGTGCCGCCTGGGCAGGGAAG
>NC_043001.1:126201881-126234381 GCF_006345805.1 Octopus sinensis | reverse complement strand
ATTTTTCTTTCTGAAACTAAAGCATATTTTGCTTTGATAAACAACATCACAGCCGTGGCTATGTTGTTAAAAAGCCTGCTTCCCAACAATATGGTTTAGGGTTCAGTGCCACCGCGCGGCACCTTGGAGAAATGTCCTCAAACATACACTCAGGCTGATCAGCGCCTTCAGAGTGCATTTGGTCTACAAATGTGTGCGTGTGTGTGTGTGTGTGTGTGTGTGTGTGTGTGTGTGTGTGTGTGTGTGTGTGTGTGTGTGTGTGTGTGTGTGTGTGTGTGTGTGTATGTGTGTGTGTGCGTGTGTGCGTATTTATGTGTGCACGCGCATATATGTGTATGTATGTGAGGCGACTTCCCACCCGGACTTTTACTCCGGATGGGACCCTCTTAGGTGAACCCATGGTCATTCGTGACCGACGAAGCCGAGATATATCTATGAATATACGCGTGTCTTTGTATTTGTTGCCAGCCCACCGCTTGACAACGGGGGTTGGTTTCCTTATCCCAGCATAAGTTAGCTATTCGGCGAAAGGTACCGATGAAAGTAATACCAGGCTTTAAAAGAATAAGAACTGAGATCGACTCGGTCGACTAAAACCTTCAACGCAATGCATCAGTATGGCCGCAAATTTAATGACAGAAACAAGTATAAGGTAAAAAGTAATAAATGAATAAAAGCTATGTAAATAGGCGCAGGGGTGACTGAGTGGTAAGAAGCTTGCTTCCCAACCACATGGTTCCGGGTTCAGTCCCACTGCGTGACACCTTGGGCAAGTGTCTTCTACCATAGCCTCGGGCCGACCAAAGCCTTCTGAGTGGATATGGTGGACGGAAATTGAAAGAAGCCCGTCGTATATATATGTGTGTGTGTGTGTGTGTGTGTGTGTGTGTGTGTGTTTGAGTCTGTGTTTGTCCCCCCACCATCGCTTGATAGTCGATGTTGGTGTGTTTACGACCCCATAATATAGCGGTTCGGCAAAAGATACCGATAGAAAAAGTACTAGGCTTACAAAGAACAAATCCTAGGATCGATTTGTTCGACGAAAGGGTGTGCTTCAGCATGGCCGCAGTCAAACGACAGAAGCAAGTAAAAGAATAAAACACCACAGAAGGACAAAATGGAATAGGCAGGACAAGAGAAGACACATAGAAGATAGAATCACTGAAGAGGTCACAGGAGGCGTGACGAAAGAACTTTGATAGAGTAATAAGCTACGTAAATAACTTTACAGAAAATACACGAAAGTTTTAAAAATACAAGTTAAATATTGCTTACGGCCATATCACGTTGAAAGCACCGGTTCCCGTCCGATCACCGAAGTTAAGCAACGTCGAGCCTAGTTAGTACTTAGATGGGTGACCGCTTGAGAAACCTAAGTGCTGTAAGCGTCACACACTTTGTAAAGGCAGTGCTCCAGCATGGCCGCAGTCAAATGACAGAAACAAGTAAAAGTAAAATTTTTTCTAGCTAACAATTCCACATCTTATTTACCTATAAGCATACTTGTAAATCAAGCAAATAAAATTGCTACTTTGGTCGCATGATATGGATACAGTGATATATTGTATTTATAATTACCTTCTTTCTTCTTCCGTTTAGTATCAGGTTTTGGTTCTGAACGTCTCTCTTCTCCCCGTCAGCTCTTGCTTCTCATTATTCAATCGATTGAGACTAATTGTGAAACAGTAACTGAAATTATATATGTGTGGCGACACTTCATCCATCCTCATGAAATTAATTAAATCAATTAACCATATTAAATTATAGTATTTAATTGACATGGTTATTTGAACTTACCACCAAGTGCATAATACCCGCGCTCTGAGAAGGGAGTGATTTATGAGAAGTGCTTAACATAAATTACCCCCTTATTTCTCATTGGTTGGATATGTACATTTTGTAAATGTCACTATAGAATGCATTAGTTTATTCCAAACAGGCGCAGGAGTGGCTGTGTGGTAAGTAGCTTGCTAACCAACCACTTGGTTCCGGGTTCAGTCCCACTGCGTGGCATCTTGGGCAAGTGTCTTCTGCTATAGCCCCGGGCCGACCAATGCCTTGTGAGTGGATTTGGTAGACGGAAACTGAAAGAAGCCTGTCGTATATCTATATATATATGTGTGTGTGTGTGTTTGTGTGTCTGTGTTTGTCCCCCTAGCATTACTTGACAACCGATGCTGGTGTGTTTACGTCCCCGTCACTTAGCGGTTCGGCAAAGAGACCAATAAAATAAGTACTGGGCTTACAAAGAATAAGTCCCGGGGTCGATTTGCTCGACTAAAGGCGGTGCTCCCGCATGGCCGCAGTCAAATGACTGAAACAAGTAAAAGAGTAAAAGAGAATATTGTTCCTGAAAACATACTTAATTCAATCAATAACAACACAAGCAGCAGCAGCAGTAGCAGCAACGACAACAACAACAACAGAAATAAGACACCTGCCGTTAATACCTGGTCTTTAGTGTGTTGTTTCTGCAAGTCAAACATACGTTAGTGCGCAATGAGCAGGAGCTAATAGTAGCGTAGCAGTGTGGTAAGCAGTTGGGTTTCTAGCCACTTAGTTCTGGGTTCAGTCCCACGGTGTGTGACACTGTAGCTTCGGGCAGACTAAAGCCTTGTGAGTGGATCTGGTAGGCGGAAACTGAAAGAAATCCGTCATATGTGTGTGTGTGTGTGTGTATTTGTGTCTCTTTCTCCATACCTTGCTTGACAGCCGGTGTTGGTTTGCTTACGTCCCCATAATTTAACAGTTTAGCTAAGAGAACGGTAGAATAGTTCCAGTCTTCAAAAAAAAAAGAAAAAAAAAAGAAAAAGAACCGTGGTCAATTTGCTTGATACAAACCGCAACAAGTGCTTCTTTCAGTTTCCGACAACCAACTCAACCCACAAGGATTTCGTCAGCCCGTGGATATACTAGGAGACACTTGTCAAAGTGCTACGCGGTGGGACTGAACCCAGAACTATGTTCTCGTGGAGCAAACTTCTTACCGCACAACCACGCCTGCATCTCATAGGTTATATAAACGTGGATGTCGGAAATAAAACGATTGTTCAGTTTTTTTTTTTAATCAAGTTAGAATCAAACTCCTTATATATGCGTTTAAGTGGCCGAGTACACCATAAACACTAATGCATTTAATATAATTTTCAAGCAGAATATCCATGCCATTCTGTTACAAATTAACGGAAGAACTCGTCCGATAGGATTCCAAGTAGTTTCCGTCTACCTAATTCACTCGCAGTATATGAAACAATTCAAAGCTATAGAAAGTGACACTTACCGAAGCTGCTGTGCAGCGGAATCGAAACAAGACCGCATTATTGCGAAGCACACTTCTTAACCATTCGGCCGTTCTTAAACGCACATACATATATATACTTTTCTACTCTAGGTACAATGTCCGACATTTTGGGGAAGGGGCCCAGTCGATTAGAAGGACTCCAGTACGCAACTGGTACTTAATTTATCGAACCCGAAAGAATGAAAGGCAAAGTCGACCTCGGCGGAATTTGAACTCAGAACGTAAAGACGAAATACCTATTTCTTTACTACCCACAAGGGGCTAAACACAGAGAGGACAAACAAGGACAGACAAACGGATTAAGTCGATTATATCGACCTCAGTGCGTAACTGGTACTTATCTAATCGACCCCGAAAGGATGAAAGGCAAAGTCGAGCTCGGAGGAATTTGAACTCAGAACGTAGCGGCAGACGAAATGCCGCTAAGCATTTTACCCGGCGCGCTACCGTTTCTGCCAACTTGCCGCTTTGCACATACATATATATACATATTTATCTGTAAGTATTTTTGTATGTATGTATATTTTTTACTCTCGAGTCCTAAATGCAAAGTTGTTGACGTCAGCAGGATTTGAACTCATATCGTAAAGAGTCGGAAGAAATGCTGCTAAACATTTTGCCCGATTGGACCAAAAATTCTACCAGCACGCTATATATATGTCTGTGTGCGTATACATGTATATATATATGTGTGTGTGTGTGTGTGTGGTGTATACATATGTGTGTACGTATATATATATATATATATATATATATATATATATATATATATATATATATATATATATATATATACACATATGTGTATACGTATGTCTATATCTATCTACACGCATATACGTATGCATGCCTACATCTATAGATAAAATCGGGAGACAAGAAGAAAGAAAAACCTGTGAGGTGTTTTGAGTGACAAACCAGATATCTCAAGAACCTACCACAAAGTCGTGTTACTTCAGCTGTGGTTTTTTTTCACCACTTCCGTTGATGTATTATACAACTGGAATTTAATGAAGCGCGAAAGATCGCCAGGGTGGTGTAGAATGGTGTGGAATGGTGTTGTGGATGTAGGATGAGTTAGGATGCAGAGATAGAAGAAAAGAAAGATTCTGGAAATGCCGTGTATGATATGTTTGTGTTTGAATATGTAGCGTATTGACTAAGCTTTTCAGTTTATGTATGTTAAGGATGTATGAATGTGTGTATGTATGTATGTATGTATGTATGTATGTATGTATGTATGTATGTATGTATGCATGCATGTATGTATGTATGTATGTATGTATGTATGTATGTATGTATGTATGCATGTATGTATGTATGTATGTGTATGTATGTATGTATGTATGTATGTATGTATGTATGTATGTATGTATGTATGTATGTATGTATGTATGTATGTATGTATGTATGTATGTATGTATGTGTTCATTAAATGACCATACAGATCACGTATATATATATATATATATATATGAGGAGAAATCAAAAATTATCCGCACTTTCACCATAACATATTTTTATTATTGTCACACTGCTTTTTGCGCACGCATGTTTATAGTTGGTACTATTGTGGTCACGTGATCGAAGTTTGAGTCTGATCACACCATTTTTCTTTCTGGTTTTCAAGTGTAAGCAAGGCCACTCCACCATCAATGTGCACCAAGGTAGAACAAAGAGCAGTAATTTGATTTCTCTTGTCGGAAGGCCGAAAATCATCCACGATGAGCTTGGCTTGCATAAACTCTGTGCAAGATGGATGCCAAGAGAGCATACTGCAGAGCACAAGCGCAAACGTCTTGAGGCCTGCCACTCGATCGCTACAACAACGAACGCAAGGAATTTTGATGCAGAATAGTCGCAGGTGATGGATCGTGGGTCCATCATTATCAGGTAGAATCCAAATAAAAGAGTATGGAGTGGAAACATTCTGGCTCGCCGGCGACGAAATTCAAGACTCGGTCTTCTGTGGGAAAGGTGATGCTAACCTTTTCTTGGGTCTCAAAAAGGCCTATACTGGAAGTCTACCTGGGAAAGCGGTATGCGATCAACAGTGCAAGATACAGTACTTTGCTGGCCAACAAACTGAAGTCAGCAATTCACACTAAACGCTGAAGCCTATTGTCAAAGAAAGTTTTGTTGTTGCATCAAAATGCACGCTCATACACGGCCGCCCAGACCGTTGAAACCATTAACCAATTGTGCTAAAACTTTCCGATGAATTTCAGCACCTCACACACCTTCCAAACGGAGAATCGGATCACTGTTTGTTGTACTTCTTTGGTGCACATTGTTAGTTGAGCGGTCGTGCTTACACTGTAAAGCCAGAAAGAAACGTAGCGCGATCAGACACAAATTTTGATCGCATGACCACAAAAGAACCAACTACAAGCACACATGTGCAGAAAGCAGGGCAATAACAAAAATATGTTATGCTGAAAGTGCGGATAATTTTTGATTTCCCCTTGTATATACAAATATCGACTATATATATATGCCTAAACATATACATATATAATATATAGCATATAATACTATTGACTGCATATTTAGGCATAAGGCCAACAATTTCGTGGATACCCTAGTAATCAAGTGGTACTTAATTTGTCGACCCCTAAAAGCTGAAAGGCAAAGTCGACGTCGGCGAAATTTGAACTTAGAACGTAGCGACGGGCGAAATACCTATTTCTTTACTTCCCACAAGGGGCTAAACACAGAGGGGACAAACAAGGACAGACAAACGGATTAAGTCGATTACATCGACCCCAGTGCGTAACTGGTACTTAATTTATCGATCCCGAAAGGATGAAAGGCAAAGTCGACCTCGGCGGAATTTGAACTTAGAACGTAACGGCAGACGAAATACCGCTAAGCATTTCATCGAGCACGCTAAAGATTCTGCCAGTTCGCCGCCTTAATAATAATGATAATAATAATAATAATTTTTGGCACAAGGTTAGCAATTTCGGGTGAGGGAGTAAATCGATTACATCGACTCAGTGGTACTTATTTTATCGACCCCGAAAATATGAAAGGCAAAGTGAACCTCAGCAGATTTTGAACTCAGAACGTGAAGACGTACGAAATGCCGTGACATCTAGTCAGGCGCGGTAACGACTATGCCAGCTCGCCGCTTTAAGCCATCACGCCAATAATATGTGTATACATATATAATGTATAAAATTTCACACACACACACACACATACACACACATATATATAGAGAGAGAGAGAGAAAGAGAGAGAGAGATGTAGTTTATACATACACACTCATACATATGCATATATATATATATTTATGTACATCTGTCTGTAAATATATATACATGTTTCTCTCTCTCTCTGTCTGTATGTATGTGTATGTATGTGTGTGTAGGTGGGTGTTGTGTGTGTGTGTGTGTGTGTGTGTGTGTGTGTGTGTGTGTAGCTTTGTAACATATGATCATACTTCCCATGCACGAAAGTGGAACCATCACATCTGTACCTTGACTTCAATGGTATTTAAAGAGTTTTTTTGTCCCTCTTCCTGATAAAAATCTACATAAATTCATCTCTCCACCTAGAATTGCATAAATATCATTTCCAGGTGGTGGAACCAATCCTGTGATGACCAGATTTTTTTTTTATTCATTTATTTCTTTATCTATCTATTTATTCGTTCATTTATTTATTTTATTTTATTTTTTTTGTCAAAGCATCAGGAAATTTATTTTACATGATAACGATCTTTACTGACCTAAATAAATAAAGAAAGAAAGGAAGAAAGAAATATGAAACAAACAAACAAATAAATAAAGATGTAAATTATTAAATTATGCACGGCACTGAACATCAATCTTTTTCAATTTTGAATCATTATAGCATTGGAGAAAAAAATTATAACGTTCTAGTTCAAATTTTACCGGCGTCATCTTCCACTTTCATTCTTTAGGGGTCGATAAAATATAGTACTAGTCAAGCAGTTGGGCCTATGATAATGAGTAAAACCTTCCTCTTTCAAAAATTGTGAATTTTGTGTCTAAATCAGTAATTATTATTTGCTACACTGATGATAAAAGGAATATACTCGTAGCTTTTTCAAAGAGTTTTCGTTCTATGTACCTTGTTTATAGATAAATGAATTAAATTTCTATCACTTTGTACGCATACTTATTTTGAATTCTTGAAGTTGTATGAATTATACGTGTATATATGGTTTATTTTGAACATTTTATCTGAGTATACAGATGTATCTATGTGGTTGGACAGTCCAGTTATGCGGGATTTGACGGATGCGTATACGGATGCAAGGATTTTAATTGCTTCTGGGCACAATAATTTTCTAGGGAGCGTTAGTCGATATCATCGACAACAGTACTTGATCGGTACTTTTATTTTATCGATCCTAAAAGGATGAAAGTTTACCCAAGCGTAATTTGAACTCAGAACGTAAAAGAACTCAAAACTAAATACAGCAATCTAGAACCCTAAATAAACTTATAATAATGATTTCTAATCTAGAAAAATGACCGGCAAGGGAAGGGGCTCAGACGATTATATGGATCCTAGTGCTTGACTGATAGTTTATTTTATTCGCCCCTGAAAGATGAAAGGTAAACTCGACCACGGTGAAACGTAAGCTCTGACACGATAGACAACGTGCTTTACGGTATTTAGTTAAGGACATTTATTTTCTGAGTTTAAAGCACATGAAGTGGCTGGAGGTGGGGGGGGGGGTCACTTTATTTTTCATTCTACGAAGTTTGATGAATTACAGTAGCATTTTCAGTATGAGCTGAAACTGTTGTCTCCTAATCTTCGTTGAACAAGAGGGTACGGCTGAGAATCCCGAATAAATCTCTTAATAATGTTGAAGGATCAAAAAAAAAGAACTTCCAATGTATCGATACCAGTTATTATTAGATTTGAGCAATTCCACACACGCGATGTTCCCTAGCAAACAGTTATTACAAGGGGGATAGTAATTTATTCACAATCTTTGGCAGGATCAGAAGTTTGGATTTGAAATTAAGGAATAAGGAAAATAGATGCATAGAATTCAAAATTATTTTTACTCTTTTCTCTGAACGAAGTTCTTAAATTTTCTAGTCAGGTGCAGGAGTGGCTGTGTTGCTTCCCAGCCACATGGTTCCGGGTTCAGTCCCACTGCGTGGAATCTTGGGCAAGTGTCTTCTAGTACAGCCTCGGGCCGACCAAAACCTTGTGAGTGGATTTGGTAGACGAAAACTAAAAGAAGCCCATCGTATATATATATATTATATATATTATATATATATTACATATATATTATATATATATATATGTTTGTGTGTCTGTGCTTGTCCCCCCACCATCACTTGACAACCGATGTTGATGTGTTTACGTCCCTGTAACTTAATGGTTCGGCAAAAGAGACTGATAGAATAAGTACTAAGCTTACAAAGAATAAGCTCCAGCATGGCCGCAGTCAAACGACTGAAACAAGAGTAAAAGAGTAATAATCACTCGTATACTACTATTTCATTCTTTTTAGAAATTATCAGTTTAACATAATCCGAAGAATATTCTTTTCTACTCAAGGCACAAGGCCCGAAATTTTGGGGGAAGGGGCAAGACGATTAGATCGACTCCAGTACGTAACTGGTATTTAATTTATTGACCCTGGAAAGGGTGTAAGGCAAAGTCGATTTCACCGGAATTTGAACTCAGAACGAAAAAATCCAACGAAATACTGCTAAGCATTTCGCCTGGAGTGCTTACGTTCCAGCCAGCTCTCCGTCTTATAACCCGAAGTGTATCAATTAAAGATCTTAGGAATTGAGATATTTCTTATAAATAGAAAATATTTATAATATTTATAATAGGCTGTGTGGTAAGTAGCTTGCTTTCGAACCACATTGATCCGGGTTCAGTCCCATTGCGTGGTACCTTGGGCAAGTGTCTTCTACTATAGCCTCTTCTACTATATATAAAAGTCAAGTTGTGTGTCTGTCTCCTACGATTTAGATACCTAACTACTCCCACATTTTGCGGTGCAGTTTAACCAAAACCGGGTATCTTATAGTCGTGATTCATATCGAGCCCTTCTGGGTATTAGCGCGCGTCTACGATGAGTCTACGATTTAAAAAAAATTTACCATCGTTTTTTTCCATTTTAATGCATTTTTTCGCTATTATATAAGGGAAGTAACTCTCTAAAAATGTCTATGATGAGTCAACGATTTAAAAAAAATTTACCATCATTTTTTTTCCATTTTTAATGCATGCTTTTGCTATTTTTTGGCTATAACTCTCTAAAAATGCTTATATAGTTATTTCCCTTACAAACCCGAGCAACGCCGGGCGATACTGCTAGTCTTTATATATAAAAGTAAGGTTGTGTGTCTGTCTCCTACGATTTAGATTCCTAACTACTCCCACATTTTGCAGTGCAGTTTAACCAAAACCGGGTATCTTATAGTCGTGATTCATATCGAGCCTTTCTGGGTATTAGCGCGCGTCTACAATGAGTCTACGATTTAAAAAAAATTTACCATCATTGTTTTCCATTTTAATGCATTTTTTTCGCTATTATATAAGGGAAGTAACTCTCTAAAAATGTCTACGATGAGTCAACGATTTAAAAAAAAATTTATCATAATTTTTTTTCCATTTTTAATGCATGTTTTTACTACTTTTTGGCTATAACTCTCCAAAAATGCTTATATAGTTATTTCCCTTACAAACCCGAGCAACGCCGGACGATACTGCTAGTTCATAAAATGTAATGTCACTATTGGTAAACGGCACCACATGTCATATATCCTGCATTATTGCAGGCAGTGACGATAATTAATGTGTACCAAAGACTAGGATGTGATTGATGCCTTCTAATGGTCAGCGGCTACACAGACATCCTTGCTCTTCCTGTTGTTTCTAAGCTCTACTATTATCAATTGAAAAAAATAAAAGGTTTCTCAGGATACCTGTGTCAGGGTTGAGATGACTCAAGTATAGTGTGCGCAAGAGGAGGAGCAATGGCCCAGTATTAGGGCAGCGGACTCGCGGTCGTAGGATCGCGGTTTCGATTCCCAGACCGGGCGTTGTGAGTGTTTTTTTGAGCGAAAACACCTAAAGCTCCACGAGGCTCCGGCAGGGGATGGTAGTGATCCCTGCTGTACTCATTCATCACAACTTTCTCTCACTCTTACTTCCTGTTTCTGTTGTACCTGTATTTCAAAGGGCCGGCCTTGTCACTCTCTGTGTCACGCTGAATATCCCCGAGAACTACGTTAAGGGTACACGTGTCTGTGGACTGCTCAGCCACTTACACGTTAATTTCACGAGCAGGCTGTTCCGTTGATCGGATCAACCGGAACCCTCGTCGTCGTAACCGACGGAGTGCTTCCACAGAGTGCGCAAGATCCCTCATATGCAATATCTTTATCCTGTTTACTTGATATGATTACATCTCTTATTTTAAAATTCTTTATCCAGAAAATGTATCCACTATAAATGGCTTCTACTTGCACTCCACCCTTACGTTACATAACTTCCTTCATTCCCACTCCGTTAATATTTACTGAATTTTCATTTACTGGATTGCAATAGGTTGTTCAATCGTTACGCTGTCAAGGGTTGCCAGATTAGGCTTTAATTAACGGTTTACCATACTTTTAGAAATTTAATAAAAATTGGGGCTAATTAGCACTTTAAATTTTTATAGGTAAATATCCTATCGAATGTCATGTTTACTTATCAACAAATAAGAACCAGTCTACAGGAAATCTTGAGCGTGTGTGTGTGTATATATATATATATATATATATATATGTATATATGTATGTATGTATGTATGTATGTATGTATTTTATGTATATATATATGTGTATATATATATGTATGTATATAATGTATATATATATGTATATATGTATATATATGTATATATATTATTACATACATATATTTCTGAGTGTATGTGCGTGTATGTGCGTGTATGCACACACACACACACACACACACACACACACACACATATATATATATATATATATATATATATATATATATATTATATATATATATATATATATATATATATATATATGCGTTTAAATATTTGTTGTGCAAGATTTTTTATGTGAAGTCGTGTGTTGAAACAGATATTGTTATATTTCGGAATGGTCATATTGCCAGTTTAGCCAATAAAAACACACGCACTATATATTTGGTGTTATTTTGCTTCAGTGATATTTATTTATTTATTTTTTTTTTTATTTTTTATTTTTTACATTAATCTTAATCTTATTTCGGCCAAAGTTCTTTCGTCACACTCCTGTGACCGCATCAGTGGTCCTTTGTTTTCTTCTCACTTACTTGTGTCTCTCCTTACTAACCGTCAGCCATTTTGTATTTCTATTGTATGTCTTCATTTGCGCATGCTTATATCTCTATGTGCGTCTATGTTTATTTAGTGTGTGGGGGGGGGGATGCCTGTAATATTTGTATCTTCTGGTTATATAATTCTTGTAATTTGTATTTTGTTTTTGTTGTTGTTGCTTTTGTTCTAATTTTGTTCATGTGTTTACATCCACCCATTATTATCATTACATATGCTTGTATGTATGTATAACAACAATATTAGTAATAATAATAATAAATCTAATCGAAAAAAAAAATATATATACATATACATATATATATATACATACATATACATATACATATACATACATATATACACACATACATACACATATAGATATTCATTTCTATTTCTTTAATTACCTGTGTATTTATTATGTATTTATTATGTACCAACACGCCGAACAAGAACACGGGGGATCAATCAATAACATAGAGATTAAGATATTGTCCACACATAGAACAGATGCAACAATTAGACAAATTACAGAAGCTACACATATAATAGAAAATAAACCTAGCCTGAATAGAAAACTAGAATGGAGCAATAGCGCACACCACAACATATGACAATAGTGGATCCTGCAAACATAATAAATACACAGGTATTAAAGAAATAGAAATGAATATCTATATGTGTATGTATGTGTGTATATATGTATGTATATGTATATGTATATGTATGTATATATATATATGTATATGTATATATATTATTTTTTTTCGATTAGATTTATTATTATTATTACTAATATTGTTGTTATACATACATACAAGCATATGTAATGATAATAATGGGTGGATGTAAACACATGAACAAAATTAGAACAAAAGCAACAACAACAAAAACAAAATACAAATTACAAGATGTATATAACCAGAAGATCCAAATATTACAGGCATCCCCCCCCACACTAAATAAACATAGACGCACATAGAGATATAAGCATGCGCAAATGAAGACATACAATAGAAATACAAAATGGCTGACGTTAGTAAGGAGAGACACAAGTAAGTGAGAGAAAACAAAGGACCACTGATGCGGTCACAGGAGTGTGAACGAAAGAACTTTGGCCGAATAAGATTAAGATTAATGTAAAAAATAAAAAAATAAATAAATAAATAAATAATATCACTGGAAGCAAAATAACACCAAAATATAGTGCGTGTGTTTTTATTGGCTAAACTGGCAATATGACCATTCCGAAATATAACAATATAATATATTATATAATATATATATATATATATATATATATAATATATATATATATATATATATATTCTTTTATTCTTTTACGTGTTTCAGTCATTTGACTGCGGTCATGATGGAACACCGACTTTAGTCGAACATGTCTACCCTAGGACTTATACTTTGTAAGCCTAATACTTATTCTATCGAGCTCTTTCGCCGAACAGCTAAGTTACGGGAACGTAAACACACTAGAATCGGTTGTTAAACGATGATGATGGGGGGGGGGAACAATCACCGACACAAATATATACAATTATATACGACAGGCTTCTTTCAAGTTCCATCAATCAAATCCATTCACATGGTTTTGGTCGGCCCGAGGCAGTAATAGAGGACACTTGCCTAAGGTGCGACGTTGCCTAAGGTGCACCAAGTCAGTCCAGTATTATCCGCATAGCTCGAAGGTGAATAAAAATCAAATAAGTAACAAGGATGACAAGTCATTAGTGCATTACGGCCGTTTCAGGCGGCTCCATTTAATCGAACAATGCAAGCGTTACATCAAATCGAAATATACTGCCTTCTTCGGATATATAAGACTATATAGGATACTCCATTATAAGTTTTGCTAAAAATTATAATGCAATATCTTGTATGTTGAAAATCTATGCAGTCTTATAAAATATTATATATATATATATATATATCTATATTTTTCATCGAGGGTAATAGCCAGCTGTAATTCGAAGGTCCAACTTTATGACATGTATCACACTTATCCAACCTGATAAATAATTGAATGCACATGTTTTTTTATAGATTACTCAGCCTCTTTCTACTAATATTATGAATATATTGTCTATTTGAAGGACTGTGTGTGCGTGCGTGTGAGTGGTGTGTGTGTGTGTGTGCGCGTGTGTAAACATTTTTCATTTTCCAACCAATTTTGAAGTTTTTCTGCTATGTTTTTGTGAAATTTTCGTTGCAATTCTAAATACAACATTGTGCAGATTTATAGGAGAATTGCAGAAAAATAAGACAAACAATGCAAGTAAATCATTGACAGCTGATTTGAAATTGAGATTTATAATAAAATAGAAACAACGTAATATCAACCTCATTATAACAACACTATTATCATCAACGGATTTGACAAAGTCTCATGAAAGATTCCAACAAAATTAGAAGTATTCAAATTCTCGTATACTGCAACAGGGGTATATGATTAATCAGGAAAAAAACTATGATTGGATACTGAACCAAATTGGCAAAATCACAAAACCGTTGAATGGTAATGGCGGGAAGAAAACGAAAAAGTCAGACATGTTTATCAGAGTAATAATTAAAAAGACAAGAAGGCGGCGAGTTGGCAGAAACGTTAGCACGCCGGGCGAAATGCTTAGCGGTATTTCGTCTGCCGTTACGTTCTGAGTTCAAACTCCGCCGAGGTCGACTTTGCCTTTCATCCTTTCGGGGTCGATAAATTAAGTACCAGTTACGCACTGGGGTCGATGTAATCAACTTAATCCGTTTGTCTGTCCTTGTTCGTCCCCTCTGTGTTTAGCCCCTTGTGGGTAGTAAAGAAATAGGTATTTCGTCTGCCGCTACGTTCTGAGTTCAAATTCCGCCGAGGTTGACTTTGCCTTTCATCCTTTCGGGGTCGATTAAATAAGTACCAGTTACGCACTGTGGTCGATATTATCAACTTAATCCGTTTGCTGTCCTTGTTTGTCCTCTCTGTGTTTAGCTCCTTGTGGGCAATAAAGAAATAAGAAAGGCTGGATTTGTAGTGGGCTATCTTATAACTTGTGAGAGAGACAGAGAAATTTAATTTAGAAACCCTGTTAAAATGTAATAGGGTTCAGAACGATGCAGTTGGTGAAATTGCTTAAGCATATAGAGAAATGTGGAATAGATCTTTAGGGTCAACGTGGCGAAACGTATCAGTCATCTTTTCACCGTTATTATCTTTGTCACCATAGTCATAATCATCATCTTCATCATCTTCAACCTCTCGTCCGCTTTCTTCATGCTCCCTCATCCTCCTCCTACTTTTCCTTCTTCTTCCCCTCTCTCTTCACTACATCATCGTCATCATCAACTCACCACTATCTATCGACTACAACTTGAAGCTGCGTGAGACACAATAATGATGATCGAAGCATCACATTTCCCAGCCTATAAACATTGCCCTAATTTCATTATCCGTCACAGCGCTACTGTTCTCAATCAGAGTTTTCACAATGCTTCTGGCAAACACATCCTTCCCGTGAACAAAAACTATCATCTGGGATGATAGTTTCGTTGACGGGCAACTCTACGTATGTCGGATTGTGTCCGACAAATTGCAGTCCTGCTATTTCGTTAGCCAACCGGAAAAGATCACTTCCGCCCTCCAGTTAATGCTGAAAGTCACCCCTTGCACCCATGTAAAGCAACCACTGAAAGATTTGACCATGACCTACGCGTAGTGAGTTGTACACAAAAAAGAGAAAAAGTGATGAGAAAAGGAGTGACAAATAGGATGGGAGTGGTGGGTGGAGATAGCACGAGGCAACAGAGTTCCGAGGAACAGGGAGAATTATGGTACAGCAGAAAAAGCACTTCGAAGAGACAGCACACTCGTGGTCACAGGATAGAATATATCCATCAATATATATCAATATCCACCAATGAGTTAATGCTAGTCGATAAGGTAGCCCTTTCCTAGATATCTGTGTATGCAGCAGCGTTTACAACCCCATCTGTGAGAGTAATACACCATGGTAGTCCTCTTTTTTTTACAATATCAATAATTACTGGAGGTTGAAATATTTCCGGGACCTGTAGAAAAGGATCAGTCGTTGGGACGTTGCCCTAGTTATATTAAGAATGTACTTTCGTCAATGAAAGCTCAAATTTCATATCCGTAAAATCCGTGATTTCCTGCTTCTTTTTTTTTTTTATATATATTTGTTCTAGTTGTCGCATATTGAAAAATTGTTTCTTGAAATCTTTCTTGATATACTTTGTTTTTTAATTTCTCAAACATTCATTTAATTCATATTTATTTAACACCTATTTTTAAGGTTCTGTACCTTCTTTTTATACTTTATTGTTATTTTCTGTTTGTATATTATTAGAAAGAAGAGAGTGTTTCCTAAATCTCCTTCCTGGCCTAAAGTAGGTGAAACAGCGACATCTAAAGGAAGGAAGCGCATTGAAGGAAACGCATCTCTAATTTCTCTTAGATTGAGATGAAAGAGGAAGAAGAGAAAAAAGTAAAGAAAGTAAGAATTTTGTGAATGATTTATGTAGACGAATGTAAATGGCGCCATTAAGTACTAATTCATTGTTTTCTATGACACATACATACATATGAACATGTATATATATATATATATATATATATATATATTATATATATAAAACAATACTAAGCCCAACCACACACATAGATTAACAGCTACAACCACACACACACACGTACTATCATTGCACACATACACACTACACACACACACGCATACGCAGACCTGCGCGCACGCACATATCCACACTTACACACACATACCTCCTCTTGTACTCTCCTGTCTTTGAAAGAACTTTTTCTTCAGCCATTCTCTTCCAGTCATTCAAAATGTGACCGCGTGTGTACCGTTGGCGATTTTTTTCCTCCGTCTTCCCTTCTTTGGATCTTTCCTTTTCCTAGGTTTCTGACGAAGAGCTCCGCTCGAAACGTTAAACCCTTCTTCTTTCCTTCTTTCCTTCTTTCCTGAGCGTTCAATAATACTATACTTGTTCCACTTCCTCGCGTTGTTGTGTTTTCTCTTTGTGTTTTCATGTTTGGATTAACTATATATATATATATATATAAATGTACGATTTTAAATGAAATTACAAATGACATTCAATCGTTTTTATTTAAATTCAATCGTATTTTATGCATTGCATTGATATGTATGTATGTATGTATGTATGTATGTATGATATGTATGTATGTATGTATAATATATAATATATAATATATATTATATATATATATATTACATACATACATACATATATATATATATATATATAATTATATATATATCTATATATCTATATATATATATATATAATATATATATATAATAGATATATATATATATCTTACTAATGAAGGGTACTAGAGAAAGCCCCAGTATGCTAAAATAGCAGTCAGAGACGACTTAAAACCACGCATTTTCTCTAATACACAAAGGTAAAATCGGGAGAATGGGCAAAATAACCCTAAGGCCCCATGCAAATGACGAAAGAAAATCGAAAATTGAAAAGCCAGACTCACCCGTATTGCAGCGATTTCAAACTTTGTGAAAATATCACTTGGTCAGCCTCAGCGAGTCTTACTGATCTACGGTCATAGAGCTTTCCCGTCTCAACCACTGTGTGTGATGACCGTTTTTAATACCACAGCAAATTTAAAAAGGTGATCGAAATGAATAAAAATCATAAAAAATATATCAGGACATTGTTTACAATAATATCAGTGGCTTAGCATGCGTAAAAAAACCATAAAGGTAAATAATTATTAATTAATAATAAAAGCTGCTAGAGATAGCACCAGCATGCTAAAAAAGCTGTCAGAAACGACTTAAGACCACAAATTTTCACCAATACACAAAGGTGAAATCGGGGGAATGGCAATAACTCTAAGACCCCAATGGGTAAAACACTATAAAATCAATGCAGAAATCCATCACACATACAATAAATGATAAAATTTAGCAGGACTTAATAGTTGCACGTTTTTTTAAAACTGGACACAAGTTTTATCAGTTATAACAGTGATTCCATGATGCGTTGTTATTCACTGTAAAGCATGCGATTAACACGCCAATATTACCATACTTTTATTTTAATATTGTGACCGAAAAGGGTTTCAATTGTTAATGGGTTGCATAGATTTAGGAATGATATTCTTCCAAACTAAACCAAACGATCTAATAAGAAAATGTGAAAAATCCATCAAATAAAAGGTTAAAATCGCACGAAATGGTGCTTTTAATATAAAGTGTGGGTGTATATATATATATATATATATATATATAGGTAATCCAAACAAGAAAACACAAAAAAAAACACAACAAAGCGAGGACGTGGAACAAATTTAGTATTATTGGACGCTCAGGAAAGAAGGGAAGAAGGAGGGTTTAACGTTTCGAGCGGAGCTCTTCGTCGGAAACATAGAAGGAAAGATCCCGCGAAGGGAAGACAGAGGAAAAAAAAATCGCCAGCGGTACTCACGAGGTCAAATTAAATGATGAAATTAAGTAACATGAAATTGAGTAATATGATATATGTCATATTCCTTGGCACATCTCTGAAACGGCCCGTAGATGTGATGTTTATATACTTTTTCTTTCATTGGTTTTAATATCCTTTTAATACGTAATCCATTCAAGTTGAATTTTTAATTTCATCATAAATGTACGATTTTAAATGAAATTACAAATGATATTCAATCGTTTTTATTTAAATTCAATCGTATTTTATATAAATTGTCTATTTATATATATTTGTTTATTTTGGAATTTTATTTCCATTTTATAGAGAACTAGCAGTATCGCCCGGCGTTGCTCGGGTTTATAAGGGAAATAACTATATAAGCATTTTTAGAGAGCCAAAAAATAGCAAAAAAATGCATTAAAAATAGAAAAAAAATTATGGTAAATTTTTTTTAAATCGTTGACTCATCGTAGACATTTTAAGAGAGTTACTTCCCTTATATAATCGCGAAAAAAATGCATTAATGCAAAAATGCAAAATGGAAAAAAATGATGGTAAATAATTTTTAAAATCGTAGACTGATCGTATACGCACGCTAATACCCAGAAGGGCTCGATATGAATCACGACTATAAGAAACCCGGTTTTGGTTACACTGCACAGCAAAATGTGGGAGTAGTTAGGAATCTAAATCGTAGGAGACATACACACAACTTGACTTTTATATATAAAGGTATATGTATTTATATAAGTTTTGGATGTGTATTTCAATTATGTTCTATTAGACTTCACCTGTGTTGCCTCCATAATAATATTATTTCGTGTATATATATATATATATTATATATATATATATCTATATATATATATATATATATATATATATATATATTATATATAATATATATATATATATATATATATATATATATATATATATATATATATATATATATATATACAGATATAGGGTGAAATATAATTAATTCAGTAAAATCAACAAATTTCACCTAGTAGTACCGAAATACTACTAGGTGAAATTTGTCCTTATATATATATATAACAAAAGAAGGGAAATGCACACAATTTATATATTTTTTATATATTTTGTGAGATAGAATGTTGACATAGTCTACCGGTTTCACATCATTTTGCTTATCATGATTGAGAAATTGATGAAAATAATGCTATTTCGTAGTATTTTAAGGAGTATTAGTCCATGTTGTTTGCATGAGAGTTTGTTCGTAAGTGAACCTGCATGTAAATAAACCTAAGGGCAGGTAATTGATGATTGTTTTTTATTCGGGACGGGGGACATAATAGCACTACTCTCATGCAAACAACGAGGAATAAAGACTCCTTGGGATACTATGAAATTGCAATATTTTCAGTAATCTCTCAGTAATGATTAGCAAAACGCGAAACCGGTAGACTATATAAGTATTCAATCATATAAAATATATGTAAATTGTGTGTATTTTCCTTCTCTTGTTATATTTTTTATATTATAACTCACCGCTAGGGGAAAATCCCTTTAACGAAACTCTCTACTACTATAAAAGACGGTTCAAGTTCAGCCCTACTGTGTGAGACTGAACCTGAAATTTCTATTACAGGCATGTAGGAGCCGTCTTTTAAAAAAACATTGCGGAAGTTCGGATTGGCAACAGTAGTGCTGTAACCAATAATGAAATTACGGCCTTGTTGATGGGCCAAGAAATGTGAAGCTTTCGTGATCGTCATTGTATCTCACGCAACTTATGAATGAATTTGGTAGGTGGAAACTGTATGGAGCCTCTCATATCTATCTATCTATCTATCTATCTATCTATCTATCTATCTATCTATCTATCTATCTATCTATCTATCTATCTATCTATCTATCTATCTATCTGTCTGTCTGTCTGTCTGTCTGTCTGTCTGTCTGTCTGTCTGTATGTATGTATGTATGTATGTATGTCTATCTATCTATCGATAGATATGTATATAGATAGATATGTATAATAGATAGATATGTATATAGATAGATATGTATAATAGATAGATATGTATAATAGATAGATATGTATATAGATAGATATGTATAATAGATAGATGTATAATAGACAGATATGTATATAGATAGATATGTATAATAGATAGATGTATGATAGATAGATGTATAATAGATAGATATGTACATATGTATGTATGTACGTATTATTTATGTATGTTTATGTATATATGTGTACGTCTTTGAATATCATATTTGTTCCCTCATCACTTGGCAACCATTGATGGTTTGTTTACGAATCCGTAACTTATCGGTTTGGATAAAAAAAAGTACCAGTTTTCAAATAAACGAATAAATAAAATAAAACAAATGGCTGTGTGGTAAGTAGCTTGCTAACCAGCCATATGGTTCTGGGTTCAATCCCACTGCGTGGCATCTTAGGCAAGTGTCTTCTGCTATAGCCCCGGGCCGACCAATGCCTTGTGAGTGGATTTGGTAGACGGAAACTGAAAGAAGCCTGTCGTATATATGTATATATACATAAGTGTGTGTGTATGTGTTTGTGTGTCTGTGTTTGTCCCCCTAGGTTTGCTTGACAACCGATGCTGGTGTGTTTAGGTACCCGTCACTTAGCGGTTCGGCAAAATAGACCGATAGAATAAGTGCTGGGCTTACAAAGAATAAGTCCCGGGGTCGATTTGCTCGACTAAAGGTGGTGCTCCAGCATGGCCGCAGTCAAATGACTGAAACAAGTAAAAGAGTAAAGAGAGTAAAGAGTAATAAATACTGGAGTCGATTTGTTTGGATTAAACCCTTCAATGCGTTGCACCAGCATGGCTGCAGTCCAATGATTGAAACAAGTAAAAGAATATAATCACGCAAATTCGGCCGGAAATTTTGAACTGGATGTGCTGACTGTTGAAATTTTATTAAAAAGCATTTCGGTTTCCGCTTCAAGCGTTAAATCAGCTAATAATTTGTAAGAGATTTTGTGAAAGACTTCAGGTTACGAGTGTGAAAGCCAATAGCCCCTACATCCCCACCCCACTTCTTGCACTTTCTTTGTATATGTCTACTTCTGTAACCCTTAAGTGCTTTAAGTAGGGCCTTAAGGGTAAAGACCAGATGTAAAATAAATAAAAAAAATGTAAAGAAAATAATAACACTAAAAAAATAGTTTTCCGGGTAAAATAAGAGCACTCATCTTGTCATGCCTCTTGTTACGCTTGACCGCTACGGACAATGGCCTACTTTTTGTATAATTCTTTTTCTCCACCTCTCCACCTGTCTGTATATCTGCCTGTCTGTCTCTATTTCTCTCTTTCTCATATATATATATATTATATATATATATATATATATATATTTTTTTTTATTAATATATTCTTCTATACACAATCACACACACCCATATATATATATATATATATATATATATATATATATATATATATATACGTAGACACACATACATATATATGTGCAAGGGTATATGTGTATATATATATATATATGTATATATGTATATATATATATATATATATATATATATATATAGATATATATATATATATAGATATATATATATATAGATATAGATAGATAGATAGATAGATAGATAGATAGATAGATAGATAGATAGATAGATAGATAGATAGATACTTGGCGACTTTTTCCCTCTCGTCTTCCTTTTCTTTTGGACTTTCCTCTGTCTCCTGTTTCCGAAGAAGAACATTGATCGAAACGTAAAACACCCTTTCGTTCCTTCCCTGGGCGTCTTATTAATACTGTCCTCATATTGTTGTTGATATATATATAGGCTCGAAACGTAAAAGGATTTTTCTATTCCTGAGCGTTATACTAATACATCTGTTTGTTTTGTACACCACCTGTCTGCGTCTTTTGTTTTTTTCGTAAACTCTCCCTATATATATATATAATGTGGGAGCGTGCTCATATATATTTATATATACATGTATATGTGCGCAAATATATTTGTACCTAGGAATACGTTTAAACACACGCATACGCATATGTGTGCATGTATGTATATATGCAGGTATGCATGCATGTATGTATGTATGTATGTATGTATGTATGTATGTATGTATGTATCATATCTGTCGGGCATGTGGAAGAGAGTGTAATTCGGCAGGAGGACTTAAACGACATGCAAAGGTACATGAAGCCCAGTTACAACTACAGCCGACTATTACCAATAAAGGTTTTAGTTGCCAATTTTGTACAAGACATTGTAGATCTTTAACTGGGCTAAAAAGTCACATTCGATCACAGCACCAGTAACAGTTAAGCTTCGTACAATGGCCATACTCGATAACGAGGGGGCAGCCATAATGTATGTATGTATTATGTATGTATGTACGTATGTATGTATGTATGTATGTATGCATGCATGTATGTATATATGTATGTATGTATATGTATTATACAGGCATACATGGACAGATACATATGTTCGCGAAATTTGCAAGGGCTGAATAGCTTGTCATCTCTCTTACAAAATCTGGACGCCAACTAGGGAATAACCCCTAATGAGTTCAGGCATAGCTGAGAGGAATATGGAAAAAGAGTGCAGGGTTAATTACACATCCCTGTCTTACTCCAGTTCATTCTTCAAACTGATCTGTTTTGGGAGATTTACAATGGACCTTTGGCTTCCAGGTCGTTGTTGAGACGTTGTGCGATTGTAATGAATTTTTTATGGGTAACCAAAACTGATTATTACCTTTGTGTTGGTCTGTTTCATCAAGTGCCAAGGATATCAGGATATACAGGATGTATGTAACATAATATAGTTGTTAATGAAAATTCAGTATAACTTCAAGTGTCATAGACAGCTAAACCATATCAATCATCAGGTCTTGGACAACACTCATTTTGACAAACGTCCACGACATATAACCTGGAAAATATATGATGTATACCACGTGATCACGTGACCGACCAGACACATCGCTGGTCACAATGCGTTCGCATTGTTTTAGTCTTTGAATGACGCCACCCCGCTAGCTAAGTGAGCAAGCCAACAGAAGGAAGAGTGGGAGAAAGAGTGGTGAAAGAGTACAGCAGGGATCACCACCCTCTGCCAGACCCTCGTGGAGCTTTTAAGTGTTTTCGCTCAATAAACACTCACAACGCCGGGTCTGGGAATCGAAACCGCGATCCTACGACCGCGAGTCCGCTGCCCTAACCACTGGGCCATTGTGCCTCCTTATGATGTACTTATATATATATATATAATTATATATATATATATATATATATATATATATATATATATATCTTAAAAGATATGCCGGGGACACTTGACACTTGGTTCAGGGTTTGTGTCTGATGATTGATGTAGTATCAACAGTTCGTAGCTTAGGTAAGAAACTTGGTTATCATGCGTTATCAACAATAAACTATATCATATCACATGTATGTATGTATGTATGTATTTATGTATGTATTTATGTATGTAAGTATGTATGTATGTATCTGTACGTATGTATGCATGTTTGTATGTATGTATGTAGATAAGTAGGTAGGCTATCTATTTCTATACTAATCTATCTCCTTTCCACCCTACCTACCTACCTACATAATACGTACACACCTCTGTCTGTCTGTATGTATGTAACTATATTTATACACATATACATTACACACATATATGTGTGTATGTGTGTGTGTGTATGTGTGTGTGTGTGTATGCATAAACATACACATACGCACTCGCATAGGTATTCATACACACATACGCATAAATTACAAGAAACATTCATTCGCAATACATGATTCTGGGTTCAATTTCACTGCGCGTTACATGGGCAAATGTCTTCTACTATAGCTTCGATGTGGCCAATTCCTTGTGCGTAAAATTTGACAAGAAACTGCAAAAGTTCGTTGTACACGCACACACCACACGACACCACAGTCTCAAACATGGTTTTTCTATGGTGTGTTCCTTTATATCCAATAACTTAATGAATGGTTCAAAAATAGATATCCATTAAATAATTAGCCGACTGAAATAAATGCTTAACTTATCCTGATTCCCATAACTAAAACCAGTAAAAGAATAATAGATATGGGTTCGAATCCTACAGGCGGCTTTGGACGTTTTCCATCCAAAAAGGATTTTAACCTAATATCTAGAGGCTATTATTTATAGCTTCATCTACCTCGAGTTCTAGAGTTAAAACCAAATTATTTCACGTTCTCTTGAAGTTTTTACATTCTTATGACGTAAACAATGTATGTATATGTGTATATATCGCTAATATATATATTGTTAACTATAGAGTCATCCTATAAATAATGCGGTTTTTTAATACTTTTACTTTTCAAAATTAAGATAAACAAAGTTCTTTTTTTAATCTAAAATATACTCTCCTTCACTTTCTACAATGCTCTTCCATCTATCTGATAGACTAGCCAGGCCCCACCCTCTTCCAAACTTCGCTTGTCTGTGATGAAAAATACTCCTCCAGTACTGTTCCGACCTCGTCTACAGAATTCATATTTTTCCGTCCAAATGATTTTGAAGACTGCGAAATAAATGATAATCAGATGGGGGCAATGTTTGGTGAATATGGTAAATGAGGCATCGTTTCCCATTCAAGCTACTCCAGCCTTTGGAGTGTTATCCTCGCTGTATGTAGCCGAGCATTATCCTGGTGGAAGAATACCTTTCGTCTTGAAACCACAGACAGTCGTTTTTTTTTTTCTATTGCTGACTGAAGCCGCTCTAGCTGCTCGCAGTTGATCTTTGTTATCGTTTGGTTTGGGTTTAAAAGTTCAAAGTGAACTAAACCTTTCATATCCCACCAAACAGATAACAACACCTTACGTGGGTAAATGTCTTCTTTAGCTTGGGGTGCCGGTGTTTCTCCTTTTCTTACCCACAGTCTTCGGCGCTTGACATTTTTACAGAGAACCCATTTCTCGTCACCGGCCACTATTCGGTCCAAAAATGTTCCTTCGTGAGACGTCCTTCGCGAAACATGGAAGCAAAGAAGAGCACACTTTCACACTCTGCGCGAGATTATATTCGGGAAGTTTATGAGGAACCCATTGACCCAATTTCATGACTTTTCCGATGGCATGCAGGTGTCGATGAATGGCTGAATGACAAAATCCAAGCTTCTCTTCTAGTTCCTTAATAGTTACAATGGGGTTTTGTTCCACCAGGGTTTGCAGGAAGTCCTTGTCGAGCTCTACAGGTCTTCCAGGATTAGGCTTGTCTTCTAGGCTATAGTTTCCAGCTCATAATTTCTGGAATCACCGTTGACACTGGCTTACACTTATTGTCCAACCCCTATATACTGCATTAATATTCCTCGCACTTCCCGCTGCGTTGTTGCCTTTATTGAACTCATAAAGCAAAATATGCCTAATATACTTCTTTGTCACTTCCATTATCGCTTAGAAAAAATAGCTGTTAAAATCTAATTGCACTCTTCAAAACTTACACTAAGAATAAGTTCAAAGTTAATTTACTACCTGCTTTTATAGCAAGTTTGATACAGGTAGTTTATCCCGTCCCCTTTCGACTTTTAGTTCATGCAACTGAAAAAAACGCATTATTTATAGGATGACCCAACATATATATGTTGCTAATATATATTTCATAACAAGCTCACTACACATCCACCCCCCCCCCACACACACATGCGCGCGCACAGAGAAACACACACACACACAGATATACGTTACGCTACAGAAATTCAACTTTCTTGAAAGTATTGCAACGAAAGATTTCGTAACGTGAAACTCACGTTTTACAGGGACATGAACGCAACACAGGGACATGAACGCAATACAGGAACATGAACGCAACGCGGGACAGGGTGGGCGGTGGTGGACACTCCGACACTACTATAACTCCTTTCCACCATCCATCCACCATCACCACTTGTGTCAGAATCCCGCCATCCATCTAACATTAAATATATGGTTGACATTGATCTCGTTCTTTTTATATATATATTTTTCCTAATCTTATTCCTTATCTGAGCTATATTTATTTTCTTTCTTGTTATTTCCTTATTATTATTATTATTGTTGTTATTATTATTATTATTATTATTATTATTATTATTATTTTTATTATTATTATTATTATTATTATTATTATTATTGTTGTTGTTGTTGTTGTTGTTATTATTATTATTATTATTATTATTATTTTTATTATTATTGTTATTATTATTATTATTTTTATTTTTATTTTTATTATTATTATTTTTATTATTATTATTATTATTATTATTATTATTATTATTATCATTATTATTAATATTATTATCATTAATATTATTATTATTATTATTATCATTATTATTAATATTATTATCATTAATATTATTATTATTATTATTATTATTATTATATTATCATTATTATTAATATTATTATCATTAATATTATTATTATTATTATATTATATTATATTATTATTATTATCATTATTATTATTATTATTATTATTATTATTATTATTATTATCATCATTATTATTATTATTATTATTATTATTATTATTATTATTATTATTATTATTATTACTACTACTACTACTACTACTATTTGTGATCTTATTTATTGTCGGTTTTCCATTTCTTCCTGTTTCTGTTCCTTCTTATTCAACTTGTCTTTCTTTTCCTCCTCCTCCTTGATACGTCTTTCCTTTCGTCTGTGCTTTTTTTGTCTCTCCTCATTGACCCCTGCCCCTTATGTCTTACGTCTCGTTTGTTATTTATGTGTCACTGCTTCCTTTCGGTTAACTGAGATGGTTGACTCCTCTCCCCCGTTATACACCTTCTTCAAACACTTTTCAAAACCTCCGGTAGTGCTTACTTTTGTAATTCAGTAATTTATGTGTCGAGAAGGCACGTGACTTAGTGGTTTGCTTGTCAAGCTTACACCTAATAGGTCGTGGGTTCGTTTCTCTGGTCGGGCGGTTACGCAGTTTCCTTGAGCGAGACAAGGATGTCCGAATGACTCTGCCATACATCAACCTGTCTTTTAATTTTATTTTCTATTATTGGTACAAGACCTGATTTTTTTAGGCGGGATGGGGAGAGGAGAAGGAGTTGCGTACTAGAGTCGATTTGATCGACTCCAGTACGCAACTGGTATTTATATCATCGACCCCGAAAGGATGTAAGTAAAGTCTACCTCGGCAGAATTTCGTCTCAGAACGTAAAGTCGGACGAAATGTCGCTAAGCATTTTGCCCGACGTGCTAATGATTCTGCCAGCTCGCTGACTTATCCTGCTTTTTAATAACCCTTTCTATTATAGGAAGGATTATTAAAGGCGTGATTTGTGGGGAGAAGGAGTAAATCGATTACATCGACACCAGTGCTCAACTGGAACTTATTTTATTGACCCCGAAGTGATGAAAGGCAAAATCAACGTCGGTGGAATTTGAACTCGGAATATGAAGACGAACGAAATGCCGCTAAACATTTTGTCCAGCGTGTTAATGGTTCTGCCAGTTCACTGCATTCCTGCCTTTTAATAATGATTTCTTTTATCATTTTCAATAACAACAATAATGGTTTCTGGTTTAAGCACAAGGCCAGCAATGTTGAGAAGTAGGAAGAGGGTTTATCGATACCATCGACTTTAGCACTTGACTCGCACTTTATTTTATCGACTCCAGTGAGATGAAAGGCAAAGATGATCCAATAATATTTTGAGTTCAGAACGTAAACTGCCGTAAGTACTATACAACAATTTGTTCGGCAGTCTAACGATTCTGCCAGCCCTTTAAAAGAAAACATAAGCAAGAGGCATAACATTTTGAGGGAATGCGTTTAATCGATACCATTGACCAGAGTACATTACTGGTATTTTATTTTATCGACTCCGGGTAAGTTATATGCAAAGAGGTAACTTTAGCGATAATTTACCACAGAACATTAAGAACCAGAACAAATACCTCGCAACATCTTGTCCAATTCTCAAACGATTCTGCCAGCTCGTTGCATATAAGAGAAAGCTTAGGCACAAGATCCGAAATTCTGAGAGGAAGGATTTAGTCGATGCTTTTAAACCTAGTACTTGACTGGTACGGAGATTTATCCTCGAAAAAAAAAATAAAACAGAAAAAATACCACAAAACATTTTGCCGCTCTAACGATTCTGCAAGCTCGCCACCTTTAAAAGTGCAAGCATAAGGCTTGACATTTTGAAGGGAGGGGTTTAATTGATACCTTCGAACTCAGTACTTGACTAGCACTTAATCTTGTCGATCTGGAAGGAGGAAGCAAAGTTGCCCTTCGTAGAACACCACAAAGGGTTTCGTATAATGATCTAATGATTCTGCCAATATCCAACTTTTAGTAACCATGATTTCAAGTTTTGGTACAAAGCCAGAAATTTTAGGGGAAGGAAAGTCGATTACATCGATCCCAATATTCAACTGGTATCTATTTTATCGATCTCGAAAGGTTAAAAAGCAAAGTCATCGTTGGCAGAATTTCAACACAGAACGTGATAGCGGACGAAAAAGCGCTAAGTATCCGCCCCACCCCGGCGTGCTAATGATTCTTATTTCTTTACTGCCCACAGGGGGCTAAACATAGAGGGGACAAACAAGGACAGACAAAGAGATTAAGTCGATTACATCGACCCCAATGCGTAACTGGTACTTATTTAATCGACCCCGAAAGGATGAAAGGCAAAGTTGACCTCATCGGAATTTGAACTCAGAACGTAAGGACAGACGAAATACCTATTTCTTTATTACCCACAAGGGGCTAAACACAGAGGGGACAAACAAGGACAGACATAGGTATTAAGTCGATTACATCGACCCCAGTGCGTAACTGGTACTTAATTTATCGACCCCGAAAGGATGAAAGGCAAAGTCGACCTCGGCGGAATTTGAACTCAGAACGTAGCGGCAGACGAAATACCGCTAAGCATTTCGCCCGGCGTGCTAACGTTTCTGCCAGCTCGCCGCCTTTATGCCTTTAGCAATCATAACAGAATTTGTAACAAATTTTAGCGAAGGGTCGGTAATTAAACACAACCTCATCACTTGATTAGCAGCTTTTTTCATCGATCTTTGAAACATGTATAATATCAGCCAATACGGAACTACTTCAATAAAACATAGTAGGGATGATACTAAGTACCACAATGTATTTAATATGGCGCTGTACCGATTTTGGTATTTATCGTTCTTTTATGAAAATATATTTTCGCTTAAACGGCAGAATCGTTGGGTCATCTGACAAAATTCTTTGTTAAATTTAGATCGCCCTTTTACGCTCTGAGTTCAAATCCGTCTAAGGTACCAGACTTAAACAAATAAGTACTGGGAACGATTTGTTTGCCTAAAGCATTGAATGTAGTGCTCCAGCATAGCCGCAGTTCAACAACTGAAACAAATAAAAAAATAAATAAAAGAACATATAATACGTTAAGCAAACTAAATCTTCAGAAAATTAAGTTGTCACTAATAAGTTAAAACCATTCAAATATTTATTCCGATGTTTGGCGGCATTAAATAAGAGAGAAACAGATGCAGCATGATCGCCCCCCCCCCCCCCAACAGACCGGACAGCGAGGATTTGAACTCGGAACACAGAATGCAGGAAAAACTATCGCAAGGCTTTTTATTCCAAGGTTCTAACGATTTTGCCAATTTGTCACATGTGTATTACTTTTACATACACACACACACACACACACACACACAATTATGTATATATATGGTGTTTGTATACACATACACATAGGTGTGCAGAGAATTAAGCATGTGTGCGTATATATATACATATATATATATATATATACCGGAGTAAACACATAAATGTGAAACAAGGTGGAAAAAAGAGTACTCAAATACCAGTGGTAGAGTAATATGCTTTATTTTAAGCAGCAGAAAATTCAACAAAATCTGTTACTCTGAGGTTTCTCGTTGCCGTTCATCAGACAGTTTTTGCTAGAATTCTAGCAAAAACTGTCTGATGAACGGCAACGAGAAAATCAGAGTAACAGATTTTGTTGAATTCTCTGCTGCTTAAAATAAAGTATATATATATATATATATATGTGTGTGTGTGTGTGTGTGTGTGTGTGTGTGTGTGTGTGTGTGTGTGTGTGTGTATATCTATCTATCTATCTATCTATCTATCTATCTATCTCTCTCTATATATATATATACATGTGTTTGTGTGTGTGTGTGTGTGTGTATACGCGCACAACATTCCATAACTCTCACTTTCTAAACAAAAACTGGACAGACAGACAGACGGGGCGGACGGTCGGACGGAGTGATAGAGAAACCAAACAGACAGACAGGGAGGTAGACGGCAATCAAATATATAGATAGGTATTCTGTCAGATCACTTATCCAGAAAGGCCGACAACCCTATCGATTACAGTTAACTCAGTAAGCATGTATCTGAGCAACTGAAATCACTGATTTCAAACTTCAAACACCGGTGGTTTCCTTTACAGTCGTTGTAAGGGAGAGATATTTTCGTTACTTAAGGATTTTTAACCCGTTGCCTTTCTCCACAGAATCCTTTCGTCAGTAATGGCTTAACAATTTGATAATGTCTGCGGGTCAGCGAAAGTTCAGCGCTTTGAACTTTTTTTGTTTATTTTGTGTATTTATTTTATTTATATCAGTTTGTATTTTTATATTTTTGTAAGCCTCTTCTCTCTTTCTTTCGTTTTTTCTCTTTCCTTTTCCTTCCCACACATACACACACACATAGACGTGCACACATATACGTATATACGTGTAGACATAACCTTCTCCACACATATCCACTCATAAAAAATAAGGAGTCTGTTTATATATTTATATCTGGGATGGCGGAGACATTATTCGGGAAGTGCGTATGATAAGAGTGCCAGAATGCCGGTTAAAGTAACGACGGTGGGATGTTTCGTATCACGTCACAAGAATTGCAATTTACTGTTGCTGCTTCAGATCCGTTGGGCCGAGAGTAGAAGGAACGTTAGTGACAACAGTGGACAAATGGTGAAAACTGCAATGTTTTGGTCACGTTATAATAGGCGCAGGAGTGGCTGTTGTTAAGTAGCTTGTAACCAACCACATGGTTCCGGGTTTAGTCCCACTGCGTGGCATCTTGGCAAATGTCTTCTGCTATAGCCCCGGCCGACCAATGCCTTGTGAGTGGATTTGGTAGACGAAAACTGAAAGAAGCCTGTCGTATATATGTATATATATATAATATAGTGTGTGTATATGTGTTTGTGTGTTGTGTTGTCCCCCTAGCATTGCTTGACAACCGATGCTGGTGGTTGTCCCCGTCACTTAGCGGTTCGGCAAAAGAGACCGATAGAATAAGTACTGGGCTTACAAAGAATAAGTCCCGGGGTCGATTTGCTCGACTAAAGGCGGTGCTCCAGCATGGCCGCAGTCAAATGACTGAAACAAGTAAAAGAGTTAAAAGAGTAAAAGAGAGTTATCAGGGCCCAGAATCTCGGCCCATATCGTTAGGGTCAGGTGGGACGGAAAATTGGCTCACAGATGGGAGATGACGAAGGCAAAGCAATGGTATCAAGGGTTGACAAAGAAGACGGAGGATGCTGGTGGGAGAGTGTACGGCTGCAGTAGGGAAGTGCTTTATGTAAAGTAAAGTTTCCTTCTCGAGTTATGCCGACTTACAATGGCCAGTGTCCCGGTTTCATGGTATTTAAATTTCCCACCTGGAGCTGGATATAGAGTGAGAACTTTTCAGGTCCGGCATTTTCAAAGGGTCAACTTTTTGAAAGGCTGGACTTGAGAATATATAAAATATTGAAGAAGAATTTCCCCCGATGAAGTAGGAAATCCGAGCGTAAGGGCCAACAGTAGGTTTCTAAGGGACTTCCCAAAGGAAAGTCAAAATTCTATGTAGATCGAGTCCCCCGGTCTCCAGAACCACTAAATGGATTAGTAAACCTTTTCCTCCTCTTTATCTTTCGACCATTTGGCGACACTGAGAGCGAGGTGTATGAATGCACGTGGACTGAGGTCACCCTGGAAAAATTGCCTGTTCAATGATCTCAGGTTGCTAGGTTCAGACGTGATAGCCATCTGTGAGATCACGATTTTTGATACACTCGCCTTAGCTCCTAGTTTTGGTGATTTTGAGGGCTTCGCATCCCTCCCAAAAGGCCCGGGCCTCGAGATACTGTCGATCTTTATTGACTCTGACTTTAAGTTTGTGATCGTGGACGTGAACAGGGGCGAAGGTACTGCTTTTAGACTAGTTGTCATGTATGCCCCAGCTCGGGCGAGGCGGCCAATTTGGAGAACGTACCGCCGTTTAGTGCTCGTAGGGATTGAACGCAATATTGATGCACTTCTTGATCGTGTGGTGTTAGCTGATAGGA
>NC_043001.1:126181881-126196881 GCF_006345805.1 Octopus sinensis | reverse complement strand
ACACATTACTCACACTTGTATGCTGTGTATGTATTCAAAATATTGAGAGCTATTACATGATTTAGACACGATGTTTATCGTTCATGATATAATGTTCAAAACTTATCTGTTAGGAAAGAAAGTTATAAAGATCGTGATACTGGACTGCTAAATTTCTCTTTCTTTTGGCCACATCTTTAAATCTTTGCAGCTGCTCAGTTGTGTTTCAATACAAAGCTGCGCAAACTTGCTCTAGTTTGTCTGACTGGCAAAAACAGATTCCTCTCCTACCTCACAGGACGCAAAGGTACCCAGCTGTAATAACATGGCTTCAGTACAAACAAATACATCCATACCAGCATTATATAAGAAACGAATTAACAATATTTGAATGCATAAAAGTATGTAAATATCTGCAAGACGCTTATATACTTCATGTAAATTAACATGTCGATACATTATATGTTTAATGTAAACTAACATGTTGATCGGTCGACATGTTTCTCTTGGAATACTTCATTTATAAAGACAAAGACGGTCATCTGATCACCTTAAGTCCTTAAAACTAAATTTCCTCTCAAAAATTAGAAAATATTTCGGGCCTGAACAATTACTGAACTTCTATATATTTCAACAGAAGACCTACATTGGAGTTTGTTTCGTATATCTGAAACACTGCAACATTCTAGATTATATCTGTTGATCGTAAGAAAATTTAAGGAGAGCTGATCAGTAAAAGGTTTTCAGAGAAGCCTTCGCCCCACTCATGCAGTTTACGGGGGCCGAGTCACATCCAGGTCATGACTCCTGAATATTCCTCTGCTGCCACGTTTGCATTGTAATCTTCCTGGGTTGTCAAGGTACCTCAGAGCCCAGGAACCTTGAGTTCAGTCGAAGACGCCACTTGACTGTGGAATAACTTACTGTTTTTACCAATGCGTTAAGAACTCTGATTTTTTTCTCCCATAAACTGAGAGATGTTTCATAGGATCATTGGTAGATTTGCTCATAAAACCTCTCGTACCCATCTCCATCTATAAGACTTTGGTTTGGAAGGCAGATTCTCTCATTCTGATGGCTAAACTGTCATATTTTTCAGTCTTGTAAATGATGTGGGCTTCCTCCATACTGCTTTCGTACTATGCAGTGTGTGCAATAAAAATCAATTGTTTTGAAGAAATGAGATATATCTGTTTTCGTCTAAAGGAAAACCATTCAACTGATTGGCAAATACTCACACAGACATGCTGTTACTTTTCCCTGTTATGTTGTTACCAAAACATCATAGCCTCTCGACTCTAGTCGAACTCACATTATGCATCTAAGTGTCCGCTTTCCACTCGTACTCTACCTAAAATCTCACACTACAATCACTAAACATTTACCTCGTTTATTTTAATGTAGATCTTCAACATTCTATAAGTACTTCCTCACTACCGTTTTATCTATAGGTCAGTTGCTTGACTTTAACCAGTTGAGCATGTCCCTTAGTGGTTGACAATATGTGCATTTCTGATCACGAGCAGGAGCAATGGAGCGGGGGGAGAGCATCATAGCCATGTGTTGAGAGGGATTCTTTGGCGTTTGAATAAATATCATAACAAAAGCAAAGTTTGAAGGAAATATTAACCATTTTTCGCACTTTCTAGGAGTAAGGAAATAGGAAATAATAGTTGCTACCCAAGGACAAAACTCGATTTACACAGTATTATCAATTACTAGCTTAAGTGATCATGCGACATTTGTAATATCATCGTGCAGTCAGATGCCTATTTATTTTTTCCTTTTGCTTATTAAAGAAAAATAAAATCTTGATGCAATTTTGAAGATGGCTATTTGCGTGACCATATAGCTAGCTCTCTTGTTTCAGTATAAGAGCTATATGCACGTGTTTCTTTCGTATACGTATATTAACGCGACGAGGTGAATCATTTTTAATTTAATCAACCTTGTATTTAATTCCCTGGTGGAGAAGACAGCATTAAAGTTACAAGTGACTCAGACATTACATATCTTCTCGACGCCTTACCCGCTAACCACAAACTTATAAATCTCTTGATTTAAACTTCCTGGACAATTTCGTCTGGGGTATCATTGAGAAGCAGACCAATGAGCATACATTCAACTTTCAGATTGATGCATTAAAAAAACAACACAAGAGCCAATGTAGTATCTTCACGATACTTCGGTTTTGTATCTGGATTGCACAATAACTCTCCCTAGACTTAACAAAATCTCCTAGAAATTTTAACAGAAAATGTATTTTAATAGAAAATGTATTTCAAAAATCTAATGCTTTATGATATTATACCTGAGAGTAAGTCGGTGAGCTGGCAGAATCGTTAGCACACTGAACAAAACGCTTAGTGGCATTTCGTCCGTCTTTACGTTCTGAGGTTGATAAAATAAGTTCCACTTGAACACTGGGGTTGATGTTTTCGACTATAACCCTCCCCGCCCCAATAATTTCTGGGCTTGTGCTAATAGTAGAAAGGATATTACGCACGAAAGTCGGCCCATGTCTGATGACATGGAAGAAGAAGGTTGCCATATATTCCGAAGCAACAGTTTTGGGATCTTTTCTATTCTGAAGCCAGTTTTTTCAAATTTTTCCTACTGAACCAAACAATTTGAAACTTCGTATACTGGTAGAATGTGTCAAAAGTAAACTTAATTGTAAACCAGAATGAAAACGGAATTGTAACTTCTAAGTTTAACGTTGTTTAATAATTAGAATTTTAACCAATGATGTTCCGTCATTCGCTTATTTTATTTACTCCGTCTCGACCACCAATTTCGTGACGTATTAGACATCTTAAATGTAAACAAGCTATAGTCAGCCACCTTCTAATAACAAAAGTTTGTCTTTGAAGTTACCGTCTAGGGGAAGCATTGATGTACATGTGTGTGTGTGTGTGTTTGATGGGGTGTGGGAGACAGTATGTTGTGTAAGTGAAGTGCTTCTGTTAGTGTGTGTGAAGAGACAGAGAGAGTAATGTGTGAAAGAGAGAGATAACTGAAATTTTTTACTCGGTGTATGTGTATATGTATGTCTGCATGTATGTGTGTGTGTATGTATGTGTAAGTATGTGTGTGTGTGTATGTATGTGTGTGTGTGTATGTATGTATGGCCGATTCATCGTAATTACGATGAATCGGCCATACATACATAGATACATACACACACACACATACATGCAGACATACATATACACATACACCGAGTAAAAAATTTCAGTTATCTCTCTCTTTCACACATTACTCTCTCTGTCTCTTCACACACACTAACAGAAGCACTTCACTTACACAACATACTGTCTCCCACACCCCATCAAACACACACACACACACACATGTACATCAATGCTTCCCCTAGACGGTAACTTCAAAGACAAACTTCCCTCGTCATAAAATCGCTTCCTCTTAGTCTCTTTCGCTCTCATTACTTATGTAAAAAAATAAAAGTTTTTTACGGAAATCGACGGAAAACTTGTGCTACGACAAGCGAAACTTCGCCGAAATTTAATATTAAAAAAGCAAAGAGCTGGCAGAAACGTTAGCACGCCGGGCGAAATGCGTAGCCGTATTTCGTCTGCCGTGTTTGTTTACAGTTTTCCGAACGTTAGTACGTCACAAAAGCGCTTTCTACGTCACACTAATAGAATGCAGTCAAGTTTTACACATGAAAACAAACAATCTGATTGGTTAAAATTCGCAGTTTTAATCTACGATTAAAGTCATAAAATAGATTTTTCTCAAATAAACTAGTTCCAACCTGTGTCTTGTTTTGCTAGACTCTATCAGCATACGAAGTTTCAGATTATTTAGTTAAGTAGAAAGATCTGTGGTCCTGGCTTCAGAATAGAAAAGATCCCAGTTTTGTATTATTGCAAGAGAAGGCACCAGCTGCCTCGAATGTTTGTGCGTTACGATTTCAGATTAGAAAAACAAAATGGCCTTTTCCATGCGAATTAAATGGGAAGGACATCGAGCGGGCGATCAACCACGTTATAAAGTTCCCATAAATTTCTTCATATTTGTGTGTTTACTTGATGTTTGTTTGTGTGTGAATGTGTGTGTCTCAAAAATGTGCCCCAGTATGTTGTATGTGTAACTGTATACGTGTGTATGTATGTGTGTGTGTGAATGTGTACAAGGTTTAACGTCCATTTTATCATACCCTCTCACCATTTACACACACACAAAGACATACATTCATGCAAAGTCTTCCTTCCCAACAGCTGCTTCTCGCCCCTTTTCGTAGATGTCACACGTCAAAATCATCAGTCAGCTGTCAGTCAGGTGGTTTATTCGATCATGATGGCTCATCTTAGCTCTTCCCACCACACACACAATCAAAACAACACCAACAAAACTGAAAAAAAAAACCCCCATTTAGATTCCTTTATTCCGTCTCCCTCTCTTCCATCTGCATAACTTCACGCTTGACCATTCCATGCCCCACAACTCTCAAGCACAATCCTTCCTATACTTATGTACATACCCGTCCCCTGTAAATCACATCAGCCCTTCCGTCTGTCCACCACTCCCCTACGACTAATTTCCAATTGACAGACAACATATTACTGACATGTACTGTTGCCGATTTTCTCTGTCCGTCTGTGTCTTCTCTTTGCTGTCTGCATAACTAGTTATCATTCTCTTCCTCTCTCTCTTTCTGTCTGTCACTTGATTTCACCGTCTCTCTCTCTCTGTCTGCCCGTGTCTATGCCTCTTTCTTACTGCCTATCTGTTTTATCTGTCTTTCGCTCAACCTTTTTGTCTGTTTGTGGTATCTGTAAAGTAAAATGTTTTGATGATTATTATTATAGTACAGCAAACAGAACAAGAGGAAAACAGGCCAATGACGATGAGAGAGGCGGCAAGACTTTGCTTATGGTGGGAACAGAAAATGGTGGTTGTTGGGTTATTTGGGAAGATAATATTGTTGATGGAGATGCTGTTTACATGTCTTCCTCGTTACTTTAACAAATCACCAATTATCACGTTATACATACATACAAACATACATGCATGCATACATACATACATACATACATACATACATACATACATACATACATACATAAATACATACATACATACATGCATACATACATACGAGTGGGTGCTGAAAAGTTCCTGGCTTTGGATAAAAGAAAATATAGGAGGATCAGTTAATTATAATTTTACTTAACATATCCCCTCTCACATTCACACGCTTATGGCAGTGGCCCTTCAGTTTTTCTAAGCCCTGTAAAAGAACATGGAAAGTGGGTTTCCAACCAGGCCATTCGCGACACCCTTAAAACCAGAAACTTTTCAGGATCCCCTCATACAAGCAAGCATGCATTCATACATACATTTCATCTCAATCGAAGGAGAGGGGCTTTCTCCGTCCGTGTTGCGGATCCGTGGAATAAGCTGCCGGACGAGATAGTGAAGATGCCGACGACCGCTCGGTTCAAAGTCTCTCTTGACCAGAACTGGCCTGAACTCTTTGCATGAACACCCTCCCTGTACATAACTCCATGTCCCCCTACATGGCCTTGCTTTTTGCTTTTTGAGCCAAAAAATTAACTTAACTTAACTATACATAATATACATACATACATACATACATACATACATACATACATACATACATACATACATACATACATACATACATACATGATGGTAGTTTTGGAAATCAACTCGCAACCGAGTAAGATCACTTCTGAAACTCAGTAAGTCGTGCAAACGTTCCGAGTGTCCAAAAAGTTCCTGTGCCTGAATTTGTATTGGGTGGGAACTGAACCCACCTTTCTGAGAACTGAAACCGCTTTTCAGCGCAATCAGCTATAAAACCAGCGGCACTACAGAGGTTGAGACTTGTATATCTTCGGCTTCTATTTCGTTGTCTTCATATGTAATTCTGTGGTTTGATGATGAATCCCATTAGATATGATACAAGTAAGTTGTGTGTGACATCTATGTGTCCTTTCATTTATACTAATTCCTTTTACTACTAACTGTTGGTAAAATGACAAGAATAGTCTAATACAATGTTGTGAAGAAGTGTAAACAGATCAAATTTTCAAGATATTTTCAGTTGGTTTTCGTTTATTTTACTGATACGTTTAAAAAAAATATATATATAAATACACGGGAGTAATCTCTCTTCGTCAATAAAGAAAGACGTGAAAAAACGTGTAGCAGGAAATTAGTTCTAAATTTTGGTCTAAGAGTTATCTGTCACAAAGAAATGACAAGAAATTACCTATCAATTTCATTTAAATTAAACTAAAGAAAGCATTAGATTCATGACTTAAGGTCATTATGGAGGAAAGTATCGTTATAGTAAAGACGTTAAAATAGAACAAAAAGTGTATATAAGAGTGAGTAACATACTTTCCGGAAGGCACGTTATCCACTTACTAAAATCGGAAAATATCTAGGCTTTTATAACTTCTTATGGAAGTTTCTAGAAGCGTTCCTAAATATCTTTCAGAGTAATTCTGGCTAAAACCTTTTCATCCAATGAGAGAACTTGTTTTAAATTAGTTTAAAACAAAGCCACCAAATCAAACAGTTTTCACTACAATACAACCAGAAATTAACTGAACTACATGTTGTTTTGTTTTATATGTGTATACCTTCTCTTAGAAGGAAGTTCTAACAAGGAGTAAGGGCCCTTCACTCCCAGAAGTTCGCATGCTCTTTAACCCATAGTTGGGGCCCTAAAAGGTGCTATCTCTTAGAATCAGAAAAGAACTGAGAACAAGAGTGAATAAAAGGTGGCTCTACACCCCTTAATACCTACCTACCTACCTACCTACCTACCTACCTACCTACCTACCTACCTACCTACTACCTACCTACCTACCGACCGACCTACCTACCTACCTACCTACCTACCTACCGACCTACCTACCTACCTATCTACCTACCTACCAACCTACCTACCTACTTACCTACCTACCTACCTACCTACCTACCTACCTATCTACTTACCTACCAACCTACCTACCAACCTACCTACCTACCTACCTACCTACTTACCTACCTACCTACTTACCTACTAACCTACCTACCTACAGAATGGAACAGTTTCTTTAATATTTAGGTGTAAGTAAGGCGGAAAGCTGGCAAAATGCTTCGCAACATTTTATACGTCTTTATGTTCTGTGTTCAAATTTCACTCAGGTCGACTTTGCTTTTCATCTTTCCGGGGACTTAAAATAAGTACCAGTCGAGCACTAGAGTCTATGTAATCGTCTCACCTCTTTCTCCGCTCTTACTGGCCATGTGCCAAAATTTGAAACCAATATTTAGGCGTGAGTGGGTAAGGGCTTGTAGTTGTCCCTTTGAGAACCATTGATTCTTCTTCATTGAACTTAGTTACTTGGAGTTAGTAATTGCTTCAATGTAAAAAAGGATGGAAGATAGAGAAATGTTAATGTCTTTCCTAAGAGTTAAACTGATTGACTTCACTCTTAGGAAAGGCGATAATCGCTATTTGAATATAGATTTCTAACTCTATATACAGGCTAAAAATCAGCTGTAATTTTAAGTCAGAACAGAAAAACGGACGAAATGCCGCTAAGTAGTTTGCTTGGCGCGCTCACGATTCTGCCAGCTCGTAGCCTTTTATGAATTTAAATATTGGTTTCACATTTTGGCTGAGGAACAGCAACTTTCGGGGAAGCGCTAGGTCGGTTACATCGACCCCAGTGCTCGACTGGTACTTATTTTATCGACACCGAAAGGATGACGGACAAAGTCAAACTCGACGAAATTTGAACTCAGAACGTAAAAACGTGCTATAAACCTTTCTGCCAACACGCTGTCTTTTTTTAAATTTAAAATTTTGCAAGCATAACTAATTGCATAAAATTTCCAACTCTAAAGCTGCCAGCTACTGTTTGAGTCACCCCACCCATTCTTCCTTCCATTTTATTTTACCATTCTCTTCTTCCACCGTGGTTATTTATTATGAATATACAATTTCTGACGTCTAAATAATGTCTATCTGTACAATTGGATGCTTGATTGATTTTTATGCTGTTTCTTTCTTAGTTTGTATTTCCTCAATAAATACATTCGTTCTTTTAGCAGTTCCTATTTATCTATCAATTGAGTATCTCCGATTGTTTCATATTCAGATATAAATTTCTTTAGAGAGAGAAACTTCTCAATACAACAACAATGTTTCACCTGCCCTACCATATTGTTATTGAAGAGCTTCAGATGATTCTCTGATACATTTTTTCTTGTCTCTCCTCCTCCTCTCCCTCTTTCTAAATTATTCTTTGTTTTTTTGGCTGACTGTTTGTTAGGAGATAACCAATACATGATTGTAATCTTAGATACACTCAAGTACAAGATATACTCATTCACTTACACACACACACACACACACACACACACAAAGACATTCACAAATTCATTAAGAAAGACAGAAACACACATCGTTCTCATCTTGCTCTCCTGTTTTTCCCTTCGTTTACCTCCCCCCCACTTATTCTTTGAGTCATCTTTTCATTACTCTTCTTATCTCTTCTTTCCCCTTCTTTCTCTCACCCTTTCTCTCTTGATATATATATATATATATATGTTTATATGCACACACATTCATATACATACATACACATATATGTATGTATACGTATATATATATATATATATATATATAATATATATATATATATTTATGTATATATACATACTTATACATATACATACATATATATATCTTTGTGTGTATGTATTAATTTATACATCCATTTAACCATCCGTCAAATTTTCTATCTTGTATGTCTATCGATCTGTTTATCAATTTTTCTTCTTCATCTGTATATCTAACTAACTACCCTCTCTCTATCTATCCATCACCTTCTACTCGCATCCAACCATCCCATCCATTTATTCACCGATCTATTCCCTTCCAACCCCACCTCCCACCAACCTTACCATATTTCTGCTACTCCGTTCTAACCCCTAATTCTTTATTTTGCACGCATTCATTGTCTCATTCTTCCTCACTCCCACTTCATATTTCAAACATCTCTGAACCCACTCAACTTACTCCTTCCTTTACACTTCATTCTTCGACCTTCACAATCTGTCTGTCTGTCTGTCTGTTTTTTTTTTTCTCTGCTTCTCTGTCTGCCTGTCTGTCTCTCTCTCCTTGTATTTCTGCCATTTGTTTATCATCTCCATAATCTTTTATTTGTTACATTCCAGCAATTCTGATAAATACTTTTAATTGTAGACGTTTTCACCAACTACTACACCACCAAGCCACTAACGTCTCAAATCGCAAGTATTTAACAGTAAAAGCAGGAAAATCCAGCTGTCGTCTGCTTTTTCCCGCCTCCGTTTTGTCGATTTATCATCTTATCACATATCTCTCCTTGTCATATCCCTCCCAATCTCTCTCTCTCTCTCTCACATTTTCATACACGCACAAACACACACACACACGCGCAAACATGCAAACACGCATACACGCGCAAACACGCATACACGCGCAAACACGCACACATTCTTTTTTTTGTTTTTTTTTTACTTCTCAATGGTGTACTCCATTTGCAATGCACGGTACGGAATATCGAAACTACTCACCACAACAGAACAACAATAACAGCTGCAACAATTCTATCAATTATGTTAACTGTTTCATCTAGAGATTTGAAACATGAGGTGTATATGGCGGAAAAGCTATATGAGAATCTGAGAGGCTTCTGCCCCTCTCAGTTCTTTATTTCCCCCCAGCTCCTTCGTTCTCTTTCATACGCACATTTTCATTTACCACTCTCTTTCTCTCCCTTTTCCTCTTCCCTTCACGCATTCTACTCACACAGTCGCTCTCCCCGCCCCACCGCCACACTGAAAACCGTCACTGCTTCACTAAACAACAGCAGCAACAAGAACATCATGTTAAACAGAGACAGCAGCAACAATTTAAACGATTCAAAAGTAATGTAAGACGAGTGCGTATAAGGCAGGAATGGGTGAATAAAGTGTGTGTGTGTGTGTGTGTATAAAAATGAAAGATTAACGGGTGTGCATTATTAAGGTAATTAGCAAGTGAAGTAGAGGGAAGCAATTTTGATTGGAAATTGAAATCAATAACTTTCTCAGTAGTTTTACCTCTGTGTCACCAGACAAAAGAAATCCCTATGATCACGTGATCTGGTGCTTAACTTTAGCGTTCGTAGTGACCATCTTTTATTGTAATTCCATTCATATCTACGATGATGTATAGGTATATAACTCTACTTCAGTACTGGTCTGGTACTTTATTTTATCGACCCCCTTCGGAAGGATGAAAGGCAAAGTTGATTTCGAGTACTAGTTTTTCCACCTTGCTTTGCATCTATGCGCTTACTTATGTGTGTGTGTGTGTGGTGTGTGTGTGTGTGTGTGCGCGTGTGTGTGTGTGTGTGTTTGTATGAAAAACAGAAGTTGAAAATGCACTGAGAATAGTTAAAATATTTTTTTATTAATACATTTAAAGCTTTAACCAGTTTCACAGTTTTCACTGGTTTTCAAAAAGTTTAAACAGAAAGACGTGGCTTATGTCACAGCTGTCTTGCTTCTGACTAATGTTTGAAGCTTGCCCTATTTTTATAGGGAGTTCATGGCTCAAATTAGTATATGTTTTGAATAGGATTTGATTATTAGAGGATAGTCACATGACTGGTCTTAAAATTTTTAAAGTTCCCCGCTACGTCCGTGTGTTAGTATCAAGTGGCATCGTTTGGCGTCGTAAGTTAAGGCTGACACGGTTGACTGATCATGTCCAAACAATCAATACTTCTGTCAAATATTAGGAGGGAATGAACACGTGATTAAATTTATAACCTTTTGTACGTTTCCTGCTACGCTCGTGCGTCAGTGTTATGTGACAGTATATTTTGCGCCCAGAAAGAAGATTACATAGGTCAAACAAAGCTTACAGTAAGAAATAGACTGACCATTCACCAACAACAAATACGAAGCCCTAGTACTAGACAGATTCCACTGAGCGGTCACATAGACATATGTGCAAAAGTAAGTCACCCAAATTCCAGGTTTTTCCCACTCTATCTATATTCAGCGAATACCTCAGATGAAGCACGCATAAACAAGAAAATACTTTCACACAAAAGTACAAAGCAAAACTTAACAAACTTTAACAGGGTACATATGCAAATAAGTATTCACACACAAAATTCATTCTACCACTTATCACGAGGAAGCTACACAGCTAACAACCTAAATTTTAGCCACTGGACTACATATAAACGACTCCTGTCCACTCTCCCACCTGCCAGATTATATTTGGAGCTCCGAAACATGTTTACTCAACGGTGTTGGCCTTCTTTTTGGGCGCAAAATATACTGTCATGTGACACTAACGCATGAACGTAACAGAAAGCGTACAAAAGGTTATAAACTGCCAATCCATCGTCCTGATAAAAATATTTCTACTTTATGCACAGGACCAACAATTTTGAGGAAAGGAGATTAGACAACATTATCGAGCTCAGTATATGGCTGGTAGTTTATTTTATTGATCTCGGATTAATGAACGGCAAAGTTCAGCCCAGTGGGATTTGAATACAGAACGTAAACTACCGGAAGAATTAACACAGGAGTATTTTGTTTACACATTAACGACTCTACAAGTCCACCAATAATGATATAATAATAATAATAATAATAATAATAATAATAATAATAATAACAACAACAACAACAACAACAACAATAATAGTAATGATAATTGCAATATTATCTTAACTGGTTGGAAATATTAACATGGACATGTTTTCTCATGGTGTACAGGATGAGTTACAGCAAATATTCTGCTCAATACTACATATTTACTCGTCAGTTGTTTGACCTTCACCAGTTAAGCATGTTCCTTAGTGGTTGACGATATATGCATCTCTGATTACGAGCTGGAATAGAGGGGGAGCATCATAGTCATGTTTTGATAGAGATTTTGGGGATATGAATAATTCACCCCTGGAAACATATGTTTCGTTCATCATCCTTAAACAAATCCTTATTCAGGGACCTTTTGAACGGAATGAGATACTCGACCTGAAGAAAATTCTAACTGGGCTCCACCTGCAGCATTATGCGCCGTTCATCTTCATATGAGATCATCATTTCGCGCTCATGTGGTTGTGATGCATGTGCCTCGTATACCCTTATCAAACGAGTAGTGACGATAGGTATATTGGGCTCAATAGTGATAACAAAGCAACAACAACGACGACAACAACAACAACAACAATAGTAATAATAACAATCCTTTCTTATTTTGACACGATGCCAGACATCTTGACACGTGCCAGACACGATGCCAGACATGGGGAAATCTGTTACATCGACCCTAGTGTTCGACTGTTACTTATTTTATCGACCCGAAAGGATTAAAGGCAAAGTCATTTTCGGCTAACGACTTACCAATAATAATAATGATGATGATGATGATTTCTTTTACTTTCATTTATAATAACATTTTGTATATTATACTGAACGCAGATATACTGTATAAAGCCTGAAACTGCGGTATTCGTCTCGTGAAAGCATCTTGTATAGATGGTTACAGCTTATCTGCGTTAAGTATGATATACAAAATGCTATTCTGTACTAATACTGCTTCCGTTGATAGTAATGAAATTTTGTTCATATTAATTAATTTATTCTATTTTATCTTATTTTAATTTTGTTTCGTACATGCATGCACAAAGTCTCTCTCTCCTCACACGCACACGCGAGCGCACACACGTGCACTCACAATCTTTTCATCCTCTTACCAACCACTAATCTTCCTTTAATGTTAGCTAAAGATGGATATCAGTTCAACAGTAACCGGAGCTCTGATTTAAACATTAAGTTCTACTTCGCAATACGAAACTTCAACGGAAGATATTATTGTTTTTTTTTGCTTGCCTATCCCCTTCAAATGAGTATTTGCAAAACTGACAGCAATAATAAACCCACTTTGAATCAATTTATTGTCATTTACAACCAACACTTCTTAACCTTTTAATGATTGTCGTCTTTGAAATAGTAAAGACTGGAAGAAGAAAAGGAAAAACTGGATATGGGCAGGGTTGAATAAGAAGGGGGAGAAGTACAGAACAAACGAAAAACAAATATTAGAAGAGACTGGAAGAATTATTGCAACCAAGGTGGAAAATTTATTGCTCTCATTTCAACTTTGTCACACTGAATTTTGGAGGATGTCACTCATGTGTGTGTGTGTGTGTGTGGTGTGTGTGTTTGTGTGTGTGTGTGTTTGTGTGTGTGTGTGTGTGCACCGGGGAAGGGAAAACTAGTTTTCGTTACAGTATGTATATATGTATGAATGTATGTATGTATGTATGTGTATGTAATGTATGTATGTGTATGCATATATATATATATATATATATATATATATATATATATATATATATATATAATATATATAATAATATATATATATAATGTATGTATATATATGTCTATATATAATATATGTGTGTGTGTGTGTTTGTATATAAATATAATATTACGTCCACATACACATACATAGACATATATATCATGTATATATGTGTGTGTGTGTGTATGTTTTATATATATATATTTATTTCTTTACTGCCCACAAAGGGCTAAACATAGAGGGGACAAACAAGGAATGACAAAGGGATTAAGTCGATTACACCGACCCCAGTGAGTAACTGGTACTTTATTTATCGACCCCGAAAGGATGAAAGGCAAAGTCGACCTCGGCGGAATTTGAACTCAGAACGTAACGGCGGACGAAATACGGCGACGCATTTCGCCCGGCGTGCTAACGTTTCTGCCTGCTCACCGCCTTCAAAATTTATATATATATTGGCGCAGGCGTGGGTGTGTGGTAAGAAGCTTGCTTCTCAACCACATGGCTTCGTGCTCAGTCTAATTGCGTGGCACCTTTGGTAAATGTCTTTTACTATAGCCTCGGACCGACCAAAGCCTTGTGAGAGGATTTGGTAGATGGAAACTGAAAGAAGCTCGTCGTGTGTGTGCGTGCGTGTGCATGTGTGTGTGTCTGTATATATATATACATATATATATATTATATATATATATATAAATAATAATAATAATAATAAATATTAGGGAATAAATCCAAACTTACAGGGAAAAATCAGATTTAGGATTGAATTCAATTTATTGTCTCTAATTTAATATTATAATATATATATATATATATATATATATATTTTGAATCTATCTTTTATTGCTGTGTTTTTTTGCGTAAAAGCTCTTGTTTTGCATTTATTAATCAGTGAAAATGGAACAATCCCCATGTATGTGTGTATGTATGTATGTATGTATGTATGTATGTATGTATGTATGTATGTATGCATGTGTGTATGTATGCATGTATGTATGTATGCATGCATGCATGTATGTATGTATGTATGTATGCGTGTATGTATGTATGTATGTATGTATGTATTTATGTATGTATGTATGTATGTATGTATGTATGTATGTATGTATGTATGTATGTATGTATGCATGCATTGATAGAATTCAAAGGACAACGAAGGGATGTCAGTGATAGAGAGTATATTACAAGAAGAAATAAATGCCGTGTTTTCGGCAAACTCACTTATCTTTAGGGCGGAGATGAGGGAGTCTCTCCAGGTAACTGCTACTTTTACGCATGGTGAGGTCATAGCTCCGGTACGACAGACATGTGATTAAAATGAGCAGAAAAGAACTGCAAGACGGATTCTCCAAACTGAGCCAACCGGCAGGAAACCTAGAGGTAGCCTTAGAACTAGATGGATGGATGGATACTATCCATAGTCTCAGCTGGTCATGCTTGGGGACCCAGCCAGAAAGATTAATGATTGTTGTTTCTGATTGAACCATATACAGGAAGTCCTTAAGACTCTACCTACAAGACCAACCCAATTCCTCTGGGTTGGCAAAAATGAGTATTCATGCGATGGATTGACCTCCGTTCCAGCTTTGTGTGGTATATTGAAGTAC